>NW_010416438.1:53136-55292 GCF_000710305.1 Buceros rhinoceros silvestris | reverse complement strand
GCTGAACCAAAAAAGCATTGAACCCTGTTAGTTTTCGGCACTTCCCTGCTGAGTGGTTTGAAATCCAGGCATAGTCTTTCTGGTGCTCTTTGCTTCCCTTGTGTGAAGGGAGCAGTCGTGGTGTTGAGAGCTCTGCACGGTTAAAGGTAATAGATGAGACAGAACCCAGAGCAGTTACAGTTTGTGGTTGGTGTAATTTTATTCAGTATCAGGTGAAGGAAAAAATTAAGCTTAGCCATTAACAATGTTGTATTAATTTTACTGCCGTTTAAAATCATAGTGTAATCAGAGTTGCCACAGTAAGGAGATGCCAGGACTCTGGTAGCGGTAGAGACTTGGCTGCGGGTCCAACTCTCCTCTTACTTGTGCAGTGCACAGATTCCAGAATTAACGCTTTCAAGGGATGCTGTCACGGTTACAAGTTCCTGAGGTTTTAAGATCGATGGATTTAAATTAAATTCAAAGAACTGTTGTTGGTTTCACGCTCTCCCCTTCATCTGTTCGCATTCACGCTCCCTGATTCTCGTTGCTGGAGCCTGTCAGCACCCTTCTGAATCAGGTTAAACTCCTGGTTTATACACCCTATTTTACTTTTTTTTTCCTCAATTACAACTTTGTACCTTAATTAGCTGACAGTGTCTCTTCTTCTGGTTTTGAGCGTTGTCAGGAAAGTGGCAGTTTTACTTGCCAAGCTGCAGATGCTTTGAGTCTGCCCCTTTTTTCTTTAAGCTGCTGCTGGGCTGCTTTTATTAGAGAACTTCTTTAAAGGCAAGCAAAGCCCCCATTGCGAACTGGATAATGGATTTGCAAACAGTTGCTGATAAAAGATATGAAATTGCCAAATCCAGACTACTCCGGACTTGGTATATTCATTTTTCGGTAAGATGAAACCAGAGCAAGCCTGGTGACTACCAGAAAATGGAGGTTACTGGCCAAAGCTTTCTGAAAGTATCTGACAGATTTAGCTGTTTTTTACAAAAATGTAGACTTTTTTTCTTGCTGCTTTCTAAGGATTCAGACTGCTGGGTTTGATTAGTCTAAATGGAGGTGGAACTTCCCCATGCAGGGACAGACGGGGTGGGCAGGGTGGGCTTGTTCTTATTGCTGGGACCTGCTGAATTTTGCCCGGGATGGTGAGGAAGCTGTTCCTGAAAGTGAACGGGGAACAATTCTCCACCCCTGCAGAAGAGGCCGGGAGTATAATCACAGCCAAAAAGCTTTGAACAGTTACTGAAGGACCTGAAGTACAAATCTGGAGGCACAGCGTTCTGAAAAAGGCAGTTGACTGCATAGGAGTAGGATGATTTGCTCATACTCCTGGGCTAATTATGCAAAGGAACTAAGAAAACAGAAACCAGGGCTCTGGTTTAGCCACCAGCCTGTTCCTGACCCACCACTCACTCAATGATTTCCCCTGTTTTTACCTAGAGCTCCTTCACCTCGTTAAAGAAAGACCCCAGACAGACACCGCGGTGGCGAAGAGGCTGGTGAGCCGGGCACTGGGGCTGAAGCACAAGCAGCAGGATGGCGCAGGCACCGAGGAGCTCCTGCCAGAGAGCTTGGACCAGGAGGAATGACCCATCTCTGCTAAAACCCCGATGTGTAGCTGAGCATGGCTGTGACATTAAACTGCATGTGGAACAGTGAGTGGCACAGGGGTGTTCTCTTAGGGGTTAGCACCGTCTTTTCTTTCTAAGAGGGGAGGGGAAAAAGTTACTGGTACTGAGCTCTTCCTGCTGGAGGACATCCTGTCCGACTGTCTCAAAGCATCTGTTACTCACTGGGGCACTTGCAGAAACGCCTGCTCTGTAACCTTCAAAAAACCCACACCACGTCTGAGGAAGGGAATTGTATCTTGTTGGCCAAATTTCATCTGTAAGCAAGAGCAGAGCAGCTGGAGGAGTCAAATCTGTTTGCTGTTTACTTTGTTGTAACGTTATTGTTAAAATATCCCACAAGACTGACAGGCATTGACTGCTGGTGAGTTTGGGGGGTCTTCCTGGTGTTTGAAGAGCCTGACTGGCTTTGTTGCGCCGTTAGCAGGGAGAGTTGTCAGACACTGATGAGGAAAAGAAAACGAGAACTTGCCCGCTCGGCTTTGCCCAGAGCCTGGTGTTAAGGGACACTACCTGACACCGCGGTGTGGCAGCAGCCCC
>NW_010416438.1:29923-52899 GCF_000710305.1 Buceros rhinoceros silvestris | reverse complement strand
GGGCACCCGACACATCTCAGACAGTCCAGCACCTTGAGAACAACGTGGGGCTTTCCAGCATACAGTAGGCTAAAAACCTTGGCTAGATGCCACCACCTGGGCCACAGGATAAGTGACAGAACTCTGACAGGCATTAGTGAAAGACTTCTGCCATCGTTACCCTCACAACACCCCTGTGAGGTAGGTTACGGAGAGCACGAGTAAGGTGCGGCCAGTTTCAGTCCCCTGTGATCAAACTGGTCAGCTCCAGGAATTCGGTTAACTTGAACTCCTGCTGGTAGAAGCCTTCCATATGCAAACAGAGGGAACAAACTCCAGTACCAGGAATTGGGAACAAGGCCCTAACCTTTCATGGAGGAGAAATACACACATGGCATATAAAACATTTTTTCTGGGTAAACCATTTTTATTCAAGTAGCTGTGTCTGAAAATCTGTAGCAGTGTGTGTCCTCAAACAAACAGAGGAACACCCTGAGCACCATTGTGAATTTACCAAGAGTAAGAGACAGCTTACACAGGCGGGTCTGTGACAGCACCGGACCCCATCCCCAGTGATGAAAGCCAAGACGTTACCTCTGTAAGGTACCGTGACCATGCAATGCCTTAACTCCTCCTTCAGAGAGAAGCCAGAGAGAACGTCCAGCTGAGAAGGTACCATGTAGAACCTGTGGGGTGGGTAGCTCACTGCGGAACAGAAATTCACAGTCCCGTGGACTCATCATCAGGAGATCCGCACAGTCTTCTCGATGTCACAAGGGGGTGTAGCTCCGTGGAGCCCCGCTGCTCCCGTAGAGAGCAGCTCTGCATTAGCTGCTCCGCTTACGAGGGTGCTGGGAGGTGGTTGCTGAATACAAGAGTTTCACTGGTATTAAATTACGCTTTACACTGTTCTGCTCAGAGAAAGCTGCTCCTTTTTTTTTTTTTTCCCCTTTCCTGTATTTCTTTGCTAACATGGGCATGACATGGCAGTGCTGAGGGGTGGCTGTGGTCAAGAAGCAGCGTCACAAAGAGGCTTTTGCATCAGTGGTGCATTCAAGCTTGAGTCAAAGAGCTTAAAGATACCGAGATTAATGCCTTGAGGAAACAAACGGGAAAGCCACACTTAGGCTTAGGCTTTTGGTACCCAACCAAAGGCAAACGGTGTGTGCTGCAGCCTGGACCTGTGAGTAAAGATGGTGCTGCAGCGTGGAGAGAGAAATCCCTGTGGAGAGGGTTGGAATGGTGAAGGTACAGAGCCGAGGCGAGTCTAAGAGCCTGCTCCTCGCTACCGCAGTGGGAGGGACTGGAGTGACCAGAGATGCGCCGTGGTCTGAGCACCTAAACTGGGGAGGAAGCATCTGTAGAAAATAATTCACCTGCTAATTGAGAGTTTGATTGATTGCTTGATTTTCTGTTTGTGCAGTGGTTAGGGAAATCACGGAAGCAGGAAACCTCCTTCTTTAAATAGTGGGGTGGGAGGCAATGCCGGTCTATCGGGTGGACACCTTGTTATTTGAGAGTCCGCTGAAGTGATCGAACTTCTGTTCCGTTTCCTCGCTGAAAGAGCCACCTGGGGAGGTCAGAGAGAGCAGAGGGCTGAGCACGAGGCAGCAGCGGCAGAGAACACCCTGCCTTGGTGCATGAGCTGCAGAAATGCCCTGAAAATGAAGGGCTCAAAGCCAGTACTAGAAGGGCAAAGATTTTCCTGGGCTAATTAATTTAAGCATTAATTAAATCTTACCAGAACTGGAACAGCCAGGAGTCCCCAGGAGTACTGGGTTTGGAAGACGAGACTACAATTTCACTGCTGACCTTTATTGCTAAAAAAATGAGGTGGTGACTGGCAGGGCCTGTGAAATGGCCTCCTGGAGGCTGATGGTAAGTGGGTTTTTTCTCCTCCTCTTAACTAAGCCCCTGCCCTTACTTTTGCTAGCTGAGAGGAAATGAAAGCTAAATACATTTATTTTTAAATAGAAATATTTTCAAGCTCAGCAGGAGAGTCCATCCACCACTTAAGAGCCTCTTCATCCCACTAAAGTGGGTTTGGCTTTTCTCAACTAGGTCACAATCTAACACGCGAGACAAGTATTTTCTTACAAAAACCCAACAAATTAATGAGAAAAATCAGTGGTTATGTAGAATTTTTTCCAGGAAAAACACTCCTTGAAGAACTTCAGCCAGCTCTGGAAGTTGTCTTCACCACTGCTTTTATTTGGAAGTTGGCGGGCAGTTGCTGTTAAATTATTTTCTGTCTTAAAAACAAAGCCCCAAACTTAATTCCATTTTAAAATGGACCTAACAATTGACTGTTAATGCAAGTTTAAACTAGTTTGGTGTTGGTACTTCCAAGACCAAAAAAAAAAATTCCAGATGATAATGTTTTACATCAAGAAAACATGGTTTTCCCTCGGGTTGAAGGGGCAGCAGAGCATTTTAATCTCTGGCTCGAACGGAGGGCTCTGCTCCACATCGCTGCTCATTGCTTTCCAAGAAAAGAGCAGCTTGGGGCTCTGAAAAGATCAGTCCCAGGCTGGTAATAACTGAAAAATGCTCATTTCCTTGTGGAAGATACACAGCAGCGTCTGTTATCCCCCTTCTACCCAGCCTGAGGGGTTTTATCTTCTTGCTGGTCCCATCGCACTGGGCGCACAGAGCTCCCAGTGCAGAGCCAGCGCCTCGCTCTGTCTCTACCCCGCAGGCCCCGGCCGCGGCCGCTCTCACCTATGTGGCAGTTGTACATCCAGATGCGCTGCCCATCGTACCGGCTCCTGCATTTCATCACGTTGTTGGAGTAATCGGATTCGGCGACTTCATAGTTGGGGTTGATGACGACCTGGGGAGCGATGGAGAAACAGAGCGTGACGTTCTCTCCAGTCCCCTTTAAATGACACGAGTCAGACCGAGACAGAGGCAGCTTGTGCATCACACCATAATAGCAACAGAACAAAACAAACTTATTTTGCAAGGAGACAGAAACTACTCGATTAAAGGCAGATCAGGATCACACCTTCCCCTGCGCACCACGACAGACCCTCAGACACCTTCTCCTCATGGACACGGTAGCAGTGCAGACAAAAATAATTGCCTTCACTCCAGTTTAAGTGGCTGTTTGTAGAATCCTGAGCGCATCATCTCTGTGTTGTCAGAAGTTCACAGTACTGCAGATGTCCCCGTAAACCAGTTAGTTCCATTCCTGACATCCTAACGGGTAAGGTAACAGCAGGGGCTTAAACCCTCTTTGTCTCCCCTACCTGGAAGAGGTAATCGCCCGGTGGGACGTCGGTAATGTCGATCCACTGGCAGTCGATGTCATGGCGGTACACGTCCCAGCAGCCCACCGTGATGCCTTGTTCACCAAAATTGGCGCATTCATACTGTTTTTGCACGTCTGCGTGAGAAGAGTTAAAGGCATGAGGCGTTACGTTCACAGCGAGCGGGGCTGGGGATTTCTCACCTGCGGGCGAGTTGTTCTCCTGCTTCCTGGAGAGCGATAAGCTACAGGCACCGTGTTTGGGACGAGCTCTAACACAGCAGTGTCTTGCCTCGTGCCTGGTACTGCTTAACTGCGCGGGAGGAGCTGCCACCTTTTGCCCCTCACTGCCCAGAGGCGTGTCTTGGAATGTCTCACTTGAGGAATGGGAAAGTGCACACGGGTTTTCAGAGTGGCGCAGAGGTAGGAGCGGAGGTCTGACAACCTCAGCACACGGGGCCTTTGGGGGTTCTCTTAGCCCTGCAGAGACCACTCCATACCTACATAACCTCTGCGCTGGGTTCTGGCTCCTGCCCGGACACGTTCTATCCCCGCCAGGACTTTGACTGCATCTCTGAAGCCAGTCTCTGTATGGGGGCAGCAGCAAATTCCCAGCACAAGGAGCTCTGGCACAAATACCTGCTTCGCACTCAGTGTCCTCCAGACAGAAGCTGGCTTTGTGTCCCTCGGCCACCTTGGTTCCGTTGAGGTTCAGTAGGTCGTAGTGGGTAAAGACCTCCATGCTGTGGTAATGCCTGCAGGCACAGACAGGGAGAGTGGCCTTGAGGGGAAGCACCCCCTCGACCTGCCAGGTCGGAAGGGCTGCCCAGCCTCCCCAGCAGAGATCCCGGGATCCCAGGTCCGACGACCAGGGCACGACGACTGCATGCGAGGAGCCCAGACTCCACACTCTGTGCTGTTGCATCCCTCGGGCCAAGCGTGTCCCCTCCCAGCCCCATCCTGGGGATAAATACACACCACGTGAAGTGGACCAAGCAGCGCTGCTGGAGGTAGCAAAACCACAGCCAGAAAACATTCTCCTGGGCATAATCCTACGTGGCACCGTCGCCCATGTCGCCTTCACGCTGGCTCCTGGCCCGGGTATGTGTTTACATACCAAGTGCTAAAGCTGTTCCCGGGGAGAGCCTTCCCCAGCCTTCGTAGGATCATGCTGTGATTTATAATGGGGTGGGGGGGGGGCAGAAATCAAAGCCACCATCAGGCAGGTCGGCATTTCTAAGTGGCCCTGGCATTTACCAGAGCAAGAAATACTTCACCTGCTCTGTAACCATGGGCTGCCAACAGCGCTGGGGCTACCCAGAGCAGCAACCTGGCAACTTCTATTTATTTATTTCTAAAGCAGCAGAATGTAAATTTATTGGTAGAAAACTAACAACAGATGGAAGCAGCCTCTCTCGGCACTCGCTCCTCTCGGATCTAAACAACCTGACAGATGGGTTCACACATGATACGTTTCATGATTTTAAACGGGGAAGTGTTAGTGTCAACTCAGCCTGGGCTGGGAGCCCACCAGGAACGTTCCAGCGCTGCTGGGTGCAGCAACAGCGAGGAGAGCGCACCCGGTCCATGCTGCAGACCCCTCGCTAGCCGAGCCAGACCACAGCAGGGTTTGAGTGATGCTGAACTGGGGAACATTGACCCCTTTTCTATACCACACCTTTGGTTCACTGAAGAATTGAACCCGTGCTCAGGTCCAGCTGAAGGCCACGGGACTGGTGGAGCAGACGGACGAACCCAATGTGACACGGCTGTGTGCTCCACGCACTCAGGGACGGGTGTGACAATGCGGTCACATTGATGCAACGCACTCAATTTGATCCCAGGTGTGGACCTGGGAGCAAACCCACAGCAGGAGCACAGCGTGGGGAACGGGAGAGCAACCGTGAGTCCTACATCGCTACCTGTCCCCCCCAACCGTGGGAACCCTGAGACACACCAGGGCCTGTCCACGCAGCTCGGCTCTGAGGAGTTAGGCAGCTGCGCAGAGAGGCCCTAATTCAAAAGCCATTGCTTGGGGGGTTAAAAAAGAGGAAAAAAAAGCAGAAATCCTCTCCTTTCCAGCTGTAAAAATAATCACGGCTTAAAAACTTCCAGCCACCGTTACTGCAGCATCACGCTGCACCCGCATTTACAGATACGGGAGGAGCAAGGAAGGAAGGGAGGAGACCTTTCCTCTGGAGAGTGAGTTTCTTCTTACCTTTCCCCAACCACAAAAATAAATAAAATTGCCACCTGTCAGAAGTAAATCGTTTTTCATTCCCTGCTACGGGTCTCTCCCGTTTTTGTTCTGCTTCCACATCAAAAGCCAACGGAACAGAAGCTCCCAGTGACGGAGTGGGGCAGCGAGGAGAGGGGCGGCATTCTGCCGCGGCGGAGCCGTTGATTTCGAGGCTGTCTAATTTGGCTGCCTCTGGTAAAAGTTTGAGGTTCTCAGGTCTGACTCAGTTTCTGAAATATGTCTGAATCATTCACCGGGGTGTTTACATTCTGCTGTTTACAGACTGGGGAGACGAAGAGGAATCGAGTTCATCCTGCTCCCTATAAACAGAATCCAGTTTAAAGCACACAGATGGCTCTCGGCCTCTTCCCGATCCTCTCCTGGTCTCACCTCGCGCCGTCTCTCCCCAACAAGCTCCGAACGCCCTTTTTAACCAGCCCGCGAGGTGCCCAGTCCCCAGCCCCTCCCAGCAGCGCCAGGGCGCAGACACGCTGCGCTGCTCCACGCACCACTGCTCTTCACCTTCGCCTCTGCGCTGCCCAGGGTTCAGCCCTGCTCACGCCTCCAACTGCAAACAGCATGGAGCAGCCTGTCTGCGGGGGCAGTGGCCAACATTTGCCCCCCACCTCGGTCTGAAGCCTCAGACAGCAGCCCCCTGACCCCGATGCGGTGCCACCTACACATCTCACCTTGCTCGCGCTGTTTATGAAGGCTAAAAAGGACTCAGATTTGAGAATTTACTGCTCTGATGTTTTCACAAAGTGAAAGTCTTACAGCAGAGGCAGAGCCCGAGCTGTGCCCTGACAGTTACTTGGCTCATCGCACAGTTGGAGGAGACACCTAGAACTATCCCATGGCAGAGGCGCTAGAGAAAACAGCCTACGTCTTGCCACGCTCAGGACATGAAGCATCCTGCTCGGACATTTCATTTGGGCCGAAAGACAGGCATGGCAGAAATGCAACAATTTTACTGGAGTTTGTTTTCTGAAGGCTCAACATGTTCCACGTCAGTAAGGCAAAAAAAAAAAAAAAAAAAAAAATCTATCTGGTAACAAGCCATCGTTCGAGAAGCAAAGCGTCTGGATGGCTCAGCTTCAGCTCCTTCCTCCCCGATTTACTCTGGCTGAAGCTGTCCACTTCCCCCTGAAAAATGATCATTTCTAGGGCTGAGTTTACTGCGTCAAAACCAAGCACAAACCCACCTCCCAGCTGAACAGGGTTCAAGCGGAGTCGAGATGCTTGTACGACCACGCAGGATGACAGCACGTGCTCGAGTCCCTTCCTCGAGGGAAGCAGCTGAGACGGCCCCATCTCCCCACGCCCCGCGGGTATGTACACACACCGCCACGTACACAGTGCCCTGGCACCTACACATCTCCCTCGGCGAGCTCCTGTTCACGCACCAGTGCTTAACTGCAATTCTCACTCTAACAAGCTGCTTTCTCCGCTGCCGGAGGCTCCCGGCTGCCCTAAGGCACGTTCACAGCTCTGCAGCCGTGGCTCCGGCGTCTCAGCCCTGAACAAACACAGCAAAACCGTCCCCCCGGGCAGCAGAAAGGGGTGGAAGGAGGAACCAACCGCGGCACTCACCGGTGACAGGCGTGCCAGACCCAGGCGTGGCGGCCGTTCTTGGGGCGGAAGTCGGACTGCCCGTTGTTGTGGATCTGGGAGGAGAAGCGCAGCAGGCGCCGGTAGCCGGACGTCATGGAGGTGTTGACGGCCGAGCTGGCCAGGCAGTTCTCCTCCAGCGCGCACTGCAGCATGAACATGGGGCGGTCCTCCAGGTAGGCCGTCTGCTCCACCAGCTCAGCGTTGAGCACCAGGTCAGGGGCAGCTGGCGGGCAGGAAGGAAGGGTTGACGTGAACTTGATGAGCCACTGGAACAACCCCACAGACATCTGGCGGAGAGGGGGCAGCCCCTTCACTGCCATCGATTTCTCAGCCCCAGCAGCAGCAACTTGTCACTGTTTTCACGTGTCCAAGGCATGTCCTGGGCCACCCCATATCTCAAGGCAAACACTTACACCAAAATTAAATAAAGCCCAAGTTACTCACTCTCTGAGCAGGACACGCCAGCACCAAACCGACCACCTCCTCTGGGACAGGAGACATACGCTCCATCGTGACGACAGTGGGCCAGGGACATCTCTGTCCCCGAACACTTGACACCGCTCATGACGACGTTGTCAGCGCTGATGTCTCCATGCCAGTACCAGGTTTCCTGGGCAGAAAAAGGCATTTCAAACACTCTTCAGTGGCTGCTGGGGGAATATTAATCCCCCTGAAACCCGCATTCTCCCTCCAGGAGAGGATCAGTGCCAGAGCCCGCGCTATTGAACAGGCGGGTCTTGCCAGAGGGTGCTGGAGCAGAGGAGGGAACCTGGGGAACGAGCCCAAGGTTGATGACCCTGAGTTTCAATCCCAGTCCCTCATTTCCTGCCCTGAACATCTGACCACTGTTAAACTGGACAGTGTTAAGTCTCTCCTTGTTTCTGAGCTGGTTTAAATCTCTGCTTGTTTACAAGCCAGCTGTAAACTCACTTTTCCACCCTGCTCTGCCCATGCAGCTGCTGAATTCATCCTCAGGCTGTTTCAAGTGCCTTTGGGAGAGATGCCCAGCAATTAAACCTCATCTGCCTTGTGATATCTGTGCGCTTGGGCTGGCCACCAGCAATGCCCAGAGCCTGCAGAATTACCAGCCACGCTGGAAATGTCGGTGGAAACAAGGCATCAGAGGAGCACCGGGACTAACAGGGTCTGCTGACCCAGGGGTCTGCATCTCTTGGTTCTGAGCGGGGTGGGAATCTCAGATGTTCAGACCCTGCTCACCTTTGTCACCCAGTTTTACAAAACTCACAATGACAGAAAACTAACTCACAGCACAACCCCTCTCGCCAAACTAAGCGCACCCAGCCCTGACGAAGCTGCAACTGCAAAGCTTGGGAGAAGGGAAGGGAGGAAAGAAGAAAACCAAAAAAAATCAGCTCTGTCAGTGTCAAACCTGGGAACACATTTCCAGGAAAAGAAAACCCATCTGTACCATCGCTCCCACTGCAGCAGGCTGTTGGTTAACCCTGTTAGCAACACTCTTTGCACACCCGCACACAGGGCTGCCTGTTCCACACAGTGTAGCTTTATGCTCGTGTCGCTGGTGCAGCTGGGCTGTGCATAAGGGCCTTTTCTGTTCTAAATACCGACAGTCTCAGCTAAGGGAAAAAACGTCTTGTTTCTTGCTGGGCTCTCAGGGCTGTGTCAATAGAGCCAGGCGGTTGGAAAGGCAGCGCTCGAGGGACGTGGCTGTCCTCAGCTCTTGCGCTCTGCTTGGCAGCTACGCAGGCAAATCAGCCAGAGGGACGAGCGAGCGCAGGGGGCATGGGCGGCTCCAGCCTTCCACCTCCCAGCATCCGACCCCAGTGTCCCCCTCAGGGATCTGCAGGTCCCCTCTCTGGCCAAGCAGAGCAGTTAAGTTGGTTGGAATCTGCCTGCCCACGAGCCCAGGGTGTCCTGGATCCCGGCTTGGTCGCTCCTTAGAGACAGACTCACTGCAGGACCCTGCTCTCCAGGCAGCTTTCACTGCTTCTGCCTACAGCCTCTCCTCTTTCTCACCAGGCACCCCCCAGCCCCAGGATGCTGAGGCTCTAAGTCATTTCAGCCCTTACTGTTCCTCCCTGCACAAACCCAGCAGGCAGAGATGCTAATGCTCGCTGGGTTCCTCGCTGCAGCCCAGCAGAACCAGCTGCAGCTGAACGCTGAGCAGGCCAGAGGCGGCAGAAAGACCCAGCAAAGCCAACAGGACCCCAGGCTCGGAGAACGGGGCCTCCGCTCTCTGCAACCACATTTTCCTTGTTTGCCCAAGTTTTGGATTTCCGGAAATTGTTTGGGGAGAATAGTTTTCGTTCTCAAGTGACCTAAGGCTCTTTGCTGCGTGTGGGTTTCCATCTACATAAACACACATGAAGTTTATTTATTCAGTGGCTCCTTGAGCCCAAGTTTCCCCAACGTTGCTGGCAGCTGCTGATTCTCGGTTAAAATGCCCCGAAGGGGCTGCGTTTCCAGAGCACAGCAAGCTCTGGCAGGGGATTACTTTGTCCTAGGGAGAAACCGGTTTATTTTAGGAGCCCAAATCCCCATTTTCCCAGTGCCATGGTCAGTTGTGTGCACGCAGGGAGCGGCTGGGGGATTTGTCATAGAGCAGCAAGAGATGGACACGGCTCCACCACACACCAGCGTACACGCTGCACGGCACGGAGGAGTAGCTACAGGAGCAAAACCAAATTGTTTTCAAGCGATTTGAGGCTGGGTTAAACTTGGCTTCTGCACTTCAGTCAGCCTGAGGAGTTCAGCTTCCCGCTGACCCAGGGAGGGACAAGAAACGACGTGTAACCACCAGCCCAACCAGGGCCAAGGCAGTCGGGCTTTCCAGGAAACCCGAGCCCTGAGCAGGACGAAAACAGCAGCTTTGCCCAGCGCTGCAAGAGCTCTTTCTGCTCGAAATTTGCACAATGACTTTAACCTTCAGGGTGTCTCCGAGCTAATGCCTTGAAGCTGAATACTGTGGCTTGGGGCTCGGGTTTTGTGTTTTTAATAAGCCTTCCTCCTCCCCAGCAGCCGCACCCAGCCACACGCATGCCACCCCATCTGAAACGCGGGCACGGGGACTCACCTGGAAGGCATGGCTGGCGAACCCCAGGCCCAGCTGCCGACACACCACCATGGCCTCCACGGTGCTCCAGTTCTCGCTGCAGACGGTGCCCCACCTCAGAGTGCCATTGCGCTCGGCCAGGACCTCCACCCGGCCCTCATAGGGGTTGCGGCCGCCGCTCAGACGCAGCTGCAGGGCAGAAAAACTCCCACGTCCATAAACATTGTAGCAAACTTCACAGGGAAGATGCAACGGCTTGACAAGCAACGCTCGAGGTCTTCTCAAGGCGTGTGGTTGAAACCACTGAGCCCAGGACCTCGGTCCAGCTGCCAGCAGACCAGCTGATGTAGTTTGGGTCCTAATCTCCCACCACAGACAGGAAGCAGCTTGTCCAAGCCCAGCACCTGAAAGTGGCCTGTACCAGCTGGAGGAGAGTAACGTGCTCCCTGTGAAAGCTTCTCCACTCCCTTGGGACCTTTGGCAGGAGCATTTGCTCAGAGGACCCCGAGTGTGCTTCATACAGTTTTTAAGCCCCTCCCTGGCAAAGAAGACAGCAGCACTTACACTGGCAGGCACCCGGACACCACTGTCATGAGAGCCAGCTGAGATGCCATCACAACAGGGACATCCACCAGCTCTACAGGGGCCACCAGACTGCAGAGGCTGCAGCTGAAGTGGCACTTCAAGCGTGACAGGGGCTTATAAACGGGTGGAAGAGCTCAGAGCTCAGCACAAAAAGGGAGCACCATGCTTATTTGCCCTCCTGTCTAACAGGATGTAGATGTTAAACTCTAAATTGAATAGGCACAGCTTAGATGAAGTGATTCCTGCCTGGATGCCCTGCACTGCGCAGCGAGGAGGGGCAGACGATACTCCAGGGTGAAAACACCTCCCCACGCTCACTCAGCTTCTCACCTGATTCTGGAAACCCATCGCTGGAATGTTGCATCGCACAGCAGCATCTTCTTCGTGGTTACAGCCCTGCGACTCCGTGTTGAACTTGCAGTCTGTGACTGATTTCTCAAAGCCCGTACAGTCGATCTCGTTGAGATGAATTGGACCCATGCCTTGGAGGAACAAGAGGAGAGTCCTTAACTTCTGCCCCTGCTACCGTGTGGAATAGAGATAATCAACAGCAGTTTATTAACACACGGCAGGCATCACACCAGCCTCTAGCACTCAAACCAAGGTAATCCTGATAGAATTCCAGTGATCTCTTGTGAAAATAAAACAAGAAGCTGCAAGATTATTATTGAGAATTCTACCATTAAATTCTTTCCAGTAGTCGCTGGGACTCGCGCACAAGAACTGCAGAATCAGCCAAGTTTCCACTGTTACATAATTTACAAACTTCAGCTGGAGGAATTCACAAATGATGACCTTTTGGCTGGGTCTGTGCTGGAATCTGCTCCCAGTCAAGCCCTGACATTTAAATGGGACACAGACACGTTTGCTAGGACGACAAAACACCGCAGGGATGGGTGAGAAGTCAGTGAAAGTCTTTGGGCAGGTGTGTGTGTTACAGACCCCAGCAACGCTGAGGGAAACAAGGGAGTGAACTTCATTTTAAATTGCAGAGAAGGGTCTCAGGGTGCTGGGAGCCAAAGTGAACGGTTTGGTTCCTCCCTGGACAAGCGGCAGCAGACAAATGTCATTGGCACCAAAGACACAGCAAGAGGAGAGAGACACGTATGAGAAGGCAAGAGCCCTGCCTGCAAAGCTCCTGGTTCCTACTCCCAAACTGAGCCCAAAGCTGGTTAGAAAGCAGCTGGGTTACAGCAGATGTCCTTCATCACAGAAGGACAACCAGAGTCTTCTTGGAGCCCATAATCCATGAGTAGTGGCTGATGGAAACACACCAGATAGTTTTGACAGAAGATCCCTGCAAGCTGATGTGGAACCTCTGGTCTCCAGCAGTTTCTAGGAAGCTTTCAGAGATGTGAGGCTGAGAATAAAAACACATCTGGACTTTGCTATCCATATGCTCTCTCCGGACTTGGCATAACCAAACCACAGGTGCTTCTCTGTGAGCCCAGGTCAGCAGCCAGGAGCAGCGAGACAGCGGTGGTGATGATGGCAAGGCAAAAGCTGCAGGAGAAGTTTCCAAGAAAGCAGCATCCACCCACCAATACCCTCCACCAGCCCTTTCCATCAGCTGGAAGAGCTGACCAACCCCAGTCAGAGGCGTTCAGGTTGGAGTTCCCGTGCTGGTGTGCACAGCAGTGAGCTGCCGGAGGCCAGGCTGACCCACCTGGGTGCGGGAGGGAGAAAACCAACCCTTTTCTTATAATTTCTGACAGCAACTGTTGATTCTTTGTTCCTGCATCACTATTCTCACCTCGGCACGAGCGAGAAGGGCTCCACAGAGCCCCAGAGCTGTACCTGTCTCAGAGCATTCAAATCAGCAGAGAACAGGCGCCGGGGAGGTGACATCCTGGCTGCCGGCTCCGCTTCTTCGTCTGCACCCAGAGATGACACAGATTGCCCGAAGTTAGTGCAGTTAGAGCTGCCAGCTGGGCTCCGATCAGCAGCCTCCTGGGCACACGCTGCCTCACCATGAACCCTTTTTAGCTCACTACTCTGGAAAGGAAAATTTTACCCAACTTCAAGCCTGCTCCTTTTAGTTCTAAGCAGAGGGCTGACACTGGAAGGCAGGAAAAGGTAATTGCTTTATTAACGGTGAGATCTTTTTGCTTAAAAACCTCCTCCTGCTGCCAACCAGAGCCTTTCTAACTGGATGTGGCAGCCAGCACACCCGTGACGCTGAGACCTAACCCTGGTAACGATCTGTCTGGTGAACCCACACCTCCTCAGACTTCTGCTGAGACACGGGGAAAATGAGGGGGGAAAAAAAGGAAAACAAAATTGCTCTCCTGCATATTTCCATGATGGTGTGGTGGAATGAACCAGGGTGTCCCCTGGAGCCGCCTTCAACACCAGCAGCAAGAACAGCAAAGGCAAAGTTGTCCATGTGTTGGGTTCAATCGCATCCACAGAATGAATTTGGCTCCGGGCACCTTTTGCACCTTTGCAGGTCGGGCAGCTCCGCATCCACCCAGCACACCAGCTCCGTGACATGGGGGAGCAGGCTCCGAGGGCTGAGGCCGCTGGGGAATGTGTATCTTGCCTTTTTTTCCTTCTCTCTCATTAAAATCCTGTTTGTGGTCTACGTCTGGAACCGGTGACACTGACCTAGTCATTTGACAAGCCACAGAGCAGTTTGAGTAGGTTGAACGGCTCGATGCTGACCAGAACTGGAGGGTGATGCACCAAGAACGCAGGATGGATCCAGTCCAACATTCTCCACCGAAATAACCCGATAAATCATACCAGCGAAATGAGAAAGCAAGAGGGTTGGGCCACGGCGCTCATCTACAGAACCTCGGCACTCTTGGTCTTCTTGAGGAATTCTTTTACACAGCACGTGGAGGCAGTAAGCGCTGCTGCCCTGGGCACAGAAATGCAGCCAAACCACGTTGCCATATGTGCTGAAACATGGTGATAAAACCTGCATTTCCTCCCGTGCCATTCCCTGTAGCAGAACAGGATTAGGACTGTATACCCCACATGTACGTTCACCTCCTGCAAGAGGTTTTATTCTGTGTTCTCCCTCCACGGACGCTGCAGTGGACACCACATTCAGGAGATCTGAGCTTGGTATTTTCCTTTCAACAACTCTTGTGTGAATAAGAGTAAGCTGGTTAATCTGAGTCTTAGCTGCCAACGTATAAAAGGGGAACAAATCACCCTTTCCATCCCCGAACTTTGTTACAGGCTCCGGTCTCCCACAGGTCACTTTGTCTTAACTGGGGTTTCCACACCCTGCACGCTGATTTAACACGGAGCCCATCTTTATGCATATTACCCTGCAAAATTAAATCTCCAACACAGCAATGATGAGGCTGGTCCTTCCAGTCGGTCTTGGAACACACAAATTCACCGAGATGCAGCTGTGACAAAGAGAGGAGTGAACACGGAGTTTAAGGGCTGTGAGACTCCCCTCTGCAGCGGGAGCTAAGCGTGGGCCAAAGGAGCTCCTTGTCCTACCACAACCCGACGATCCAGCTGCCGAAAGAAGCTACCGAGCGCGTGTCATCCCCCAGGATGGTTTTGACAGGGCGCAGGGACTGATTGCCGGTGTTCGACGTGAAGAGGAAGGAAGGTGTGTGGGAATCAGCAGCCGCTGCTAAGAGTTTCCAGGCTGCGGCAGATGGCAGGAACAGCACGTTCTCCTCCCTCACGTGACAGCCGCTTCCCCCTCCATGGTGATTACGCTGTTTCCTAGATGCAGCTAAACACATCAGCAGCTCCCTGCATCCCACCGCAAGATTTTCTTGGCAAATCCAGTGGACAGGTCATAGTTTAAAGCTTTCCAGATCCTGGATGCCACCACTGGGCTTTTACACGTGTTGTTACTTGCCCTCCCCTTCTTCCAAGCCATGCTGGGCTGAGGAAACGTCACCCATTCATTTAGCCTCACAATAAAGGGGTTGGTGCCATTTCCTTTAGGGTTTACGCTTTGGGAGCAAGGCGCGTGAATCAGAAGGTGGTTTGAGAGGGCATACATTAGACTGTGAGTTACCCTTTACCACAGTTTGGGATTTAAACCAACTCCCAAATACAGGAAATCCAAACCCAAACCTGGCTCTGAACTGTTCAAATGCCCTTCTATTTATAACGGGCTACGTTAACGTTCTGGCCTTAAACTGGAGTGTTTGAAGTCTAGACCCAGGACCCAGTTTTGCCAGGAGCCTTCTAGTAACGCGTGACACCATGATGTAGGTCTAAAAAGCAATGGATGTGATAACGAAGTAGTAATTGCTGAGGCAGCTGTCTGAGGGAAAGGTTAAACTCATCATCACTAGACTTCTTTCAAGGAATCTTGAATGTCGCAGTCAATACGCCAGTTCAGCCTCAAGCTCCTGGACTCAAGTGACTTATTAAGGATAGAGGATAAATTCCTGGCCCCCAAAAGAAACATCCCAGTAAAAACACACTCTGCCCTGAATCACGAAAGGGTTCTTGGAGGTGGACAAGGCACAAACGGTTGCTGGAGCTCTCCTCGCTCTTACCTTGCCCGAGTCTCGCGCCCGTTATTGCTTCCTTGGCGCTCCCGAAGCCCAGCTCTCGGCACACCACGCTGGCTGACACCAGGTTCCAGTTATCGTCGCAAACCGTTCCCCACTCCCCGTTTTTCAGCACTTCAACTCGTCCTTCGCCAGTGTTGGCTCCTCCTTTCAGCCTCACCAGTGGTTGCTGGAAGAGCATAGGCGGAAGCGGCGTTACCACTGCCTCGAACAAGCACTCTTTTTCCACAGCTCTTAATTATGGCAGGAGGCTGCAGGGATGTTGTGGCCTTTAAAGTATTACCCTGAGGCACCTTAAAACATTCCCCATGTCATACAAAAGGCTAAGAGTGCTGGATGGAAGGAGATCTTTCTCTGCTAAGACTTATGGCATACATACATACCCTGTCTGCAGACAGGGGTTCCAGCTTAGCTGAGGAGACCAGCGTGGAACTCAAGCCCCATAAAAACTTCATCCACTGCAGTTATGGCTAGTGGAGGAAGTGAAACACACAGTGGCAGGTCCAGTTCCACTCATTTCTCTTCTTATGTAAATCACCAACTATACATTGCTTACGGCTTTCCCCAGTGCCAGGCAGAGAGACCTGCCCGCTGCTGCTGCACCCAAGGGACGCGGTGGTGCGGTGGGAGCCGCGTCTTAGCTACGGGAACAGCACGGGGTTTGTGCAGAGCCTGACACCACAGCTGGAAGCATACCCAGTTCTCCAGGCTGGGGTCACACGAAGGACATCCAAAGCCTACACAAAGGCTTAAGGAATTACTTGGCAGTGTGCATGACTCAGAAGATTAGTAATGAGTTACAAGACCTTTCACCTTCGAGGCAAGCTCTCGTGCAGAAGAGCCTGGGCTCCAGGCAAGCCATGGACAAGACTGCTCTGACCCAGCAGTGTCTGGAAGTGTGGTCTGGCGTCTTCTCAGGTGCCAAGAGAAAGCCACTCCTAAAGCTGCCCGTGTATAGGGCTGGGGAGCACAGGCTACAGCCAAGATCCGGAGCACCTAATGCACCCTGCAAAAACCCCTCTGACCCAGCAGGAAGGACCTCCAGGCCCTGAGATCACCCCGTATCCTAATCCTGCACACACCTTACAGCTGAAAATTTCTGGTAGCTTCAACCTTAACCACATTTGCTGCAAGGAAGCTGTTCTTCCACATTGAGTTGCTGCTCTGACACTGAGAACAGCCGACTCCAGGGTTGTTTTAGAACAGCCTTTTGCATATCTTGGAATTTTTAGGTGATGCTCAGCCCTCTCCTCGCTAGACTAAACAAACACAGCTTTTTCACCCTTTCCTGCAGGCCATGTTTTCCCAGTCCCTCAGGGCATTTCTCTGCAGAAGACACAGGGAAACGCCAGCTTATTTCCCCTCGTACTTGTCCGGCAGAGACGACCCAGCAGCAGTTAAGTGACCGTGAAACAGCAAAGCTCGGCAGCAACCGGGCGCGTGTTCAACTGGCTCCAGTAGAACAGCTCAAACAGAAACATGACAAAGGTATTTTCTCACTCCTTGCTCTCAGCTTTGCCAGCTGCAGCAGCGAGCTCATCTCCCACCCTCCTGAGCCCACAGACGGAGGTGAGGTACCGTGTTTGTGAAGAGACAAACTGGGCTTGTAGTGAGAAAGGAACACAGAGAGGGGACACGGGCACAGTGGGCTGGTTTGTGGCTGTGGGCACACACGTGCTGAGGCTGATAACTGGTGGTGAACTGTTACACCCCCGGCTTGTCCTACGTGACAGGCTGCTCCCTGCTCACCTCCTGCCTGAAGGCTTTTCGGAAGCCGCTGTGGCTGCTGGGGGCAACGGAGCGTCCAGGGACACAGCTGACTACCGCGGGCAGCCCGTTCTCACACGTGGCATTCTTCTCTGCATCCACGTTGAGGTGGTTGCCCAGTTTGCAGCTGGAGATATGAGCCTCGTTCCCGCTGCAGTCCATGGAGTAAGCCCAGTAATGCTGCTGCTTCCTCCTGCTGGCAAACATCCTTACAGGAATAAAAAAGAACAGGAAAATTAAAGTTAGGGATCCAGAAAGGCTGCACTGATGTAGCTACGACTGGGGAAAAAAATGCCGATTGAACAATATTATTTGAAGGCTGATCCATTCACACACACACAATGACTCTCTGTTGAGGTGTCGCTTGGGAGTAAACAAGTCACCTTCTTAAGCCAAAGATCAGAGTATGAATCAACAGTGCAGCCGGAGCAACAATTATACACTTGGAGGAGACACACGGAGATCCCGACATCACGCAGGGGTCAGAGACTGGGGAATTCAGAAGGCAGCGTACAAACAGGGCCTGTGCAAACAACGCTGGAGAGGCCCCAGAAGCCCTCTGCTGTAAATGAGCTGTACCCGTGCTGGCTGTGAGCTGTGAGAAGGTGCAGGCTGGGAAAAAGCCCCGGCTCTCCAGTGTCTCAAAGCTGCAGTGTTAACAACTGTGAGCCTGAAAGCAATTTCCGAGAGCAAGAGCGATTCCCCGGCTAACATGTTCACAGCACGGGAGATTGGCAGCGGTTGCTGCTTCTTGCTCCCAAACTGCAGCACTTGCCTGGAGATGCTCCAGGGACCTTCCAGGGGAAGGGGTGTGTGATAAACGAGCAATAAAGTAATCCAGCTGCAGCCCAACTGCCCTGCAAGGCTTCGGACAACTGTATCTGAGCTAAAATAGTCAATGAAACAAAAATATAGGTCAGATCGTTATCAAACAGGAAATGTTAGAAGTTAAATTTAAAAAAAAGTGAATGCACAGAGGAGCCAACGCCCTGCTGTGATCCTGACGTGGCTTTGCAGATTCCTGCGCTGCTCCTTATTCCAGCAGCAGCTGCCACGCAGCCCTGGCGATCCGAGGATTAGCTGCGGTAAATGGCACTGGAGGCAGGTGGAACCTGCTGGGAGGAAGAGCACCAGTTCCGATGAACCGCAGGACAGAGAGCCCGAGCGGGACCTCCTAAAGGGACAAAGAGCCTGTCATAGGTGGGACAGGTCCAGGTTTTCCAAACTGATGACCTTTGGTGGTCCCGGGCAGGCTAATTTGTACCGCTTGACAGCACTATCTTCTGCCCTCTGCTCGCTACCTTTGCTGACAGGCTCCGCTGTCGTCCAGGTCCATGGCTCACCGCCACTGACTAATCCTTTCTGGAACCAAACTTCACTGTGTTGAGGTTAGGGCCAAATACAGCCAGGCTGGAGATGGAGAAGGGATTGTGTCAAGTGAGGGGGAGTAAACACTGTGCTGGAAAAGATGGAGGATGGGGCAGGGCTGAGATCTATCGCACGGAGCAGCGGCAGGCAGCCTGCCTGCCTTGGGGGTCAAACACTGCCAGACCCCCGGGCTCTCAAACGAGAGCCATCAGGGCCCCTGACCTCACAGAAAAAGAGGGGCAGGTTCGGGCACACGTTATGCACTGGAAAGCACCTGGAGGTGCGTTCAGCCCATGTGCTCAGTATGGAAGCAAGAAGCTGAAGGAGTGTTTTCACCGAGGGCGCTCTGCAGAGAGCGCCATGAACTCCAAAGCAGACGAGAAACACGGCCTGTCTTAGCGAAGTAATTACGGGGATGCTTATAATAGCAAACAATGACCTCACCCTGGAAACTTCAGGAGGCCTTCACATCTGGTCGGTGTTAACAGCCCTTGGTAGGCTGGGGAGGAATAGCCAGAGAAAGCCCCACCTCGCTTCCTCAGACCAAGTATATATATAAAATGAAGCAGAATGCAGCTGATCTTTAACAGACACTCGGGGCATTCTGTTTTAACATAGAGGGGGTGCAGCCCATCTCTTGCTGGCCTTGGTATAAGCCAAGAGCAGTGCTGCTCAGAGCAGACCGAGCGAACAGTCCTGCTGTGAGAGTTTAGCCAATTCTAGGTCAAGTGGGAGACCAAACCGTTCTGCTGGTGAGAAGAGATGGACCTTCATCACATACACTTTAGATAAAGACCCAGGTTAAGCCCAAGGGCTGTAGGAAGGGGGTGAGGAACTCTGCTATGTGAGGACAGATCTGAGAGGATTTGGGGAGCAGAAAACAAATTATCCACCAGAAAAATACACCCCAACACACTGGGGAAAAGCTGGCAAACTCCTCCTCAGGGGTGCGAGCATAAAGTTTCTACCCTTAAGAAATTCTTCAAGCATTTACTGAAGTTAATGAGTTTGCTGTCTTCAGCCTCAGGGAGGCAGAAGAGAAGCCGGAGCTGCCACCTTCTGCCAAAGCCCTTCAGAATGTGGCTTTGCCAGGGAGAACACAAACCAGGAGGATTTCAACTACAAGCACAGAAGTGACTGACTGCCCCACACGTCTGCCCAGATGTGTAATGTTATGAGCAGACTGGTTAAACTGGGAGATGCTGTTTGGACTGTCATTGAATGAAGTATCCTGGAACTGTTGAGCTGCTCCATCTATTCCTTGACAAACCCCAGAGCTGTAAGGCCTCAAGAAGGCATCAGGTCCATCTCTCTGCCTTAGGCATCCTCGGTCACAAACTTCATCAGCAAAACGCATTTAATTCTACTCTGCTTTCCCAACCAGAGCAGCAGTCGGGAGGAGGAGTTAATGAGTGGCGCCTATATAAAATCACTTTGAAGAATGAACAAGAACATGGGAACAACATTGAGATGTGTTTTGTTTCCTAACATAAATCGTCAGCCGCAGAGTCTCAGTCACACTCAGGAATAAAAGCCTGGCACCGGGACAACAATGAACTAAGTTGTTTTCTTTCAAGCAAGATCCATCTGCAAATCATTTCACCTCCCAGCACCGTGCAGAAGCAAAGCATCAGCGAGCCCTGACCACGAGGCTGGAGGTTGTGGGGAGCGGGGCTGGTGGGGCTGTGGAAGGGGCACTGGCAGCCCTGGCCAGCAGAAACCCGACTCCAGCCTGGCTCCCAGCTGCAGAGCAGGGCAGGATCCACTCTTGGGAGAATGGAATTTACAGATTAGGGAGAGCAAAGCCCAAGAAATTAGAAGAATGTTTCTGAGGCTTCACACTTAGGGAGAGAGGGTTTAGTTCCAGTGACCAGCCGGAGATGAACTCTTCCCCCAAGACAAAGTGTAACTGGAAAGCGTGTGGGACAAAGCAGAGAGCAGCGCTCTCATGGCCTGAGCGAGCAGATTATCGTGGTTGTTGTTCCAGTACCTTGATAGTGAAGCAAAGATCACTTAGGAAGTTCCTAGCCCAGAACTGGGAGGTTTCTCTCACCAGCAGCGTTACCAGCAATGCTGGTTGTACATGACACACCTGCCAGTAAACACAGAGCACAAAGGCAAACACCCCAAGAACGAGCACAGCTCTCTGAACTGTCCAAGCAAACACAACTGGCTGGC
Organism: Buceros rhinoceros silvestris; assembly: GCF_000710305.1. Taxonomy (NCBI): domain Eukaryota; kingdom Metazoa; phylum Chordata; class Aves; order Bucerotiformes; family Bucerotidae; genus Buceros; species Buceros rhinoceros. Next base: position 32,389 of record NW_010416438.1, on the reverse strand, counting down.
TGACAAGATTTACAAGTCTCTTCCCTCCAATAAAACGACAGCCCATCTTCTCCCAACCTGCGACAATACTCGGTGTACTTTCCACATCATCCCGCCGTGGGTGCATGAGCCCACGAACCGTTACTGCTTGCTGAAAACGACAAAGGTGAGAGGGGGATTAGGGCACTGAGGCTGCTTCAGCGGCGTGTCCAGCTCGGTGGCAGAGATCTCCAAGCCTGAGATCAAACACTGCATAACTGCAGCTCCAGGGAATGGGATTTTCAACACTGCTGACAACTGTGCCTCAGTTTTTCCATCTCTGCGTGTCCCATTGCAGGAGACAGGACAGCCACCAGGCACCCACCCTTCATTTGAGGCAGATGGCTCCAGCTGCTGAAGTTAATGCTTTTCTTGGAAACGCGACAACTGAGAAGCAGGAAAAAACTACTTTGTCTTCCTAGAGGTATTTTATTCTGCTCTTCTGCTCTGATGCAGGGGATGGGAACCTCAGAGCTGAGTTTGAAGGAGTCTTGCTGCACTGATGGGAGCAAATGCTCGTCTAACTGTGTCCAGGGCAAAGCATGAGACAACTGGTAGCGATTATTAATTCACTCTTCACCTTCCTGAGAAGCTGAAAATGGAGCTCCACTTGGGTTATTTATTTTAAATTCTTTGTGCTGCTGTGTGGCTTTACGCTATGCCAACCCAAGGACCTCTTCAGTTGATCACGATCTTCTAATGAAAGAAATGAAACGTGGCCAGCCGGTTCCGGAGGGAGCTTTCAGAAATAGCAATTGCACAGGCCAAAAGAAGCAGGCAGGAAAACCACAACCCTGCCTGGAGAATTCTGTTCTCCCCTTAACTGGTTGATGCTTTCCCACTCCACAGGTCAACAGTGTAGGAAAAAACCAAGACAGAACTTCACTTAAACTATTTTTGCATCTGCTTTAGGGTGTTATTTCTAGGGAACAGTGTAGGAAGAAACAAGTCTGTGATGAAGGCTGGTGATAAAACACAAGCTGAAGCAATGACAACAACAAAGACCAGAGCTCCTGGCTTTCAAGAAACAGGAAATGCAGCCTGAGCTGATCAGCCTGCAGCTCTGGAATACACAAGTCGCCCTGTGGATCGCTATTTTCTTCCCTCATTTTAAAACAATCCACAATTGTAGGACAAAAGAGCAGCACCAAAATCACAGCTGCTCCAAACCGCATCTTTCTACAAGCATCGCCTCAGATGCACCGTGTTGGGAGCAGCAGCATGGAGGCTCTGCTGACATTTGTAGCTCAGCCCTGGGCCCAGAACAAGCCCTACAGCTGGCGATGAGCGGCAGCTCTTCCAGCCTGGGACCCCCAGCAACTGCCAGTAGCAAAGGAGCTGAGCTGGGGTCAACAGCAGAGGGGGATTTGGCAGCTGGACACCATGAACCACGGTCAGTGAGCTTCCAGGAGCCAGAGCAGCTGGTAAACAGGGGTGAACACGTTGGGGAGGCGCGAGAGGAGGAACCGGCAGTAGTGGGAAGGAGGAACCTCAGCAATGAAACACAACAAAGGCCTGTTTTATTCCAAGATGACCGGGTTGGAGCTTTCAGCACATACCAGACCTGATCCTACAGCTGGCATTCATTCTGCAGAGAGATGGGGTGAGCACTTAGATTTTCTTGCAGTGATGGGTTTACTGGGAGAGTGTGTTTGTTCACATCCATCCAGCCCTGCACACAACACAGAGCCTATCACTGGTGGAGGAAATGATTTCTTGGCCTGACTGTCTGCATCTCCTGTTATAGGACCTATGAAATCCTACAACTGATGCCGCACTAGGTCTTCAGCCAGACAACGGGGATCAAACGACTGCCCTGTCTGCACGAGGAAATGCTTGACATTTCAAGTATTTACACAGAAGGAAAATCTGATCTGAAGGAATGAAGCAGTTGGAGGTTTTTCTACCTCAAGGTCTCCAGTCTCATTTGACAATTTGCATTTCTGAACAAGGCCCCAAGTGTTCAAAGAAACATGCCTGTGTCTCATACCAAGCTCTGGTCTTACTTGTAGACGTTGGTGTTGTATTTCCTCTCGCTGGGAAATCCAAACATGCCACAGACAACTCGGGAATTTTTCATGGTCCAGTGCTTGTCGCAGATCTGCTTCCAGGTCCCTTCGTCTTTCACCTCCACATAACCCTCTGTGACAGGCACCCGCTTGCGGTAGGTGGCAAGGATGGCACGGATCCTGATGTCCTCCACCTGGATGTTCATGTTCTGGAAGCACAAAAGAAACACTGGTGATGCTGGCTTGCAAGGGAACTGGTTGTGCGGCTTTGAAGTGAGGAACATATACCAGTTGTGTTCAGGGTTACGGTTGAACAGAGGCAGGCAGAAAGGAAGAGCTGTTTAGGAAAAGGCACAACAGGGAAGCAAACCAACCTTTCCACTTCATGCTAATCCATCCTCCATCCTGTGAAAGAGGACGCTTTTTCTCATTTAAATTA
>NW_010416438.1:29225-29838 GCF_000710305.1 Buceros rhinoceros silvestris | reverse complement strand
TTAAATAAAAAAAAAAAAAAAAAAAAAGGACTTGGGGGCTCTCACCAAGCCATGGGGCAGGCGCTGGGAGCTGCAAGTGCTGACACCGGCATTTCACCGCTTCCCCAAGCCGAGTTCCTCCTCCGGCTTGGATTGACTTGGGACAGCAAGTGAGTCATGGAGGCTGAATGGGTTTCACATTTGGAGCCTACAGGAGGGCACTGCACAGACCAGCCTTGCCTGGACCCAAGCCCAAAAGCAAAGGCTGGCTGGAAAATATCCGCTGTGGCAAGCAATTACAAAAGAGCTACTGAAAATTTTATAACTTGTTTCCAGGAGACCTTTTCTTGTCAAAAATGTATGAAACCACGTGGCTCTGCTAACAGTTACATCAGAGCTGAGGAATGTTCCCCTCCCCTCGCTCAAATTCCATCACTTGGAAAAGAAAAATGCCCAGAGCTTTAAAGAGACACCGGCCTCTGGCTGCCGAGCAGCGGCACACGCAGGTATGGAGAGCAGGGAGATCCCAGCAGGACGTGCAGAGCCCCGCAGAGCACACGCGGCTCATCTATTCTCCAGACGCTTCACTAACGCTGATGCGACTTACAGACAGCGGGCAAACGGAAACCAACTG
>NW_010416438.1:27078-29121 GCF_000710305.1 Buceros rhinoceros silvestris | reverse complement strand
GGGAAAGAGCCTGCTGCTGGGGCAGGGGCATCCTCTCCTCCTCACTCACAGCTCTGCTGCTGCTCTGCCTGCATCGCCTTGGACAAGTCACTCAGGGATTTCCACACACCCCCCTGCCCCCCCACAACCCCTTTTCTTGTTTTCTTCCCCCCCACCTCCCTTTCTTTTAATTGTCTAGATTCACCACCCAGTTTTTCAACAAACCAAATCACCGATTCCTCCTTTCTCCTTCAGCTGCAGGAATTCGGTCCTCCAGCACCGCAGCTGGAGCATCCATGAGCCACTCCCAGCGACCCTGGAAAACAGGACCTTGTGTTCCACCCAGCTATCCCTACCAGGTACAGCTCAGGCTTAGGCTTTGAGAGCTCCTGTAGCCCTCAAGAAGAAAAATAACCACGACGATATCCAAGTTTGTTACATCTGAGACGCTTTCAGGTGCTCAAAGGGTCCGATGCAAGAGCAAACTTGTACATGTCCTGTGTAGTTTGGGAAGCCCATTTGCAGTACAAAGAGCTTCACCTGAATTTGGCAGACTCCTGAAATGCTGCACAGCTTCTGACTACGTGCTCTCAGGAAGGTATCAGAGCCTCTGCATGCTCCAGGCCTCCCCAGGCTGGTTTTCAAACCTGCAACTCGCTCTTCCCATGGTGCAGTTTATGAAATGCTTCCAGCGCTTCCCTTGATGGGGAAAGCGTGTTTACCCGGAGCTACAGGCCAGCTGCCTGAGATCGCACCTTGTTTCTCTGCTCCCTCCACCTCGCCTTTGTTTCTTCACCAGGAAACAAGACGTAATCAAAGCCTTAAACCCACTTGGAAATCACTTGGACTGCTGAAGCTCTAAGTGTGTTTTTCATAAAAGCCTCTTAAAAGGATTGACCCAAAGGAGAGAGAGACAGAGCTTAAAACTGTTCTGGAAAAGCTCATGAAAAGATAGTAACTAAGGAGGAAATTCGCTTTGACAGCTGAGAAGGTGGTGAGACAGCCTAGAGAGCTTTTCCGTCTGTGGCTGCAGGATAGATCCACCCGATATAAAGCCCTACGTAAGTTTGCTACATGTAGTTACGCTGGCATCAGCCCTGCTGCACATTCAAGTAACTGAAACGGGGCATGTTCCCTGACTAAACCTGACATCAGCAACATGCTAAAACCCACCCAAGGGCTTCACTTCAATTTTCCTTGAATTCAGACAGGCTGGAGGCTGCAGCCTGTCCTCAGCACGATGGAGTGCCCGGAACAAAGCGTGATTTCAGTCAGGAGCGGTGTTCAAGATGCCTGTGCTCTCTGAGGATGACAGCAGTTGCTATCCCCATGTGAATCATGGGGAGTGCTGTTCCAGATGTTAAACATCTGCCTGATGCTTCCACCACAAAGCAGCAGAATCACTATTCCCACATCGCACATCGCTATTCTCACTCCTGCACCACGAGAGGTCTTCACAGCAATGGAAAGTGGTGACAAATCTGAAAAGCCTCCAAGGTAAACAGAGCACTCAAAGGACAGGGGAAAGCACCGATCCTCAGCCTCCTCTTGCAGACTGAGGAACGCAGAGAGAGCAAACTGCTTCTCCAAAGACCACAAGGGCAGGAAGTCGCATCCAGCACCCCGAGGCCCCGACTCTAACCTCCACGTGAAGATCCTGGGAGCACACAGCCAAACCTCTAAAACATTCTGATCAAACACACTCGGGTTTTTTTTTTTCCTTCCCACTCCACCAACCTCGCACAAAACCAAGGACACCCAGCCTGTCTCTGGCAGCCGACAACAGGAGATGCTGAGGAAAGAGCCTCTGAACAGAGCAACAGGCAGCAATTCTTGCCTGCTGTATTCCAGCGGCTTCCGAGCATCTATATCTCACAGACCTTCCAAGCCAGAGGGTGTATTTGAACGTTCAAACACCCTGGACGGATTTGCAAATCCCTTGCTGGGATTTGTGATATTCAGAGCAACAGACACAGAAAAAACACCAGCCCGCTGAGTCAGAGAAGGAGCGAGAGAAGTCACAAAGTTGCAATAAAATCTCTTGAAAAAGGGGAAGCTCAGGAA
>NW_010416438.1:13053-26955 GCF_000710305.1 Buceros rhinoceros silvestris | reverse complement strand
GTAGAGACCCAATGATTTCCCTGTTATTTTTGCAATTAGTTCAACAGCTTAGCAAATAAAACCAGGTTGCTGTGACTGTTTCCAGCAGGACTCTGACCACTGCAGGAGTGGCGATGCTGGAGTCCCAGTAAGAGATCCCAGGGTGCCCTGATCCACCGTGGTGCCCATGACCCAGTCTAGGACTCGGGATGGCTGCACCTCCTACTGCCAGGCTCCATGTCTGGGCACGTCTCCACTAACTGACTGGACTGGGTTGTCCTTGCTGGGCATTTTACAAAGGTGAAAAATACGGTGCAAATTGAATGGCTTGCTCTTGGACCTGGAAAAACATGGTCAGAGGCAGCACAATACCTCAGGCACTGCCAGCTCTGGTATAAAGGTCCCCCAACACGTGTCTCTTGCCTCCGAGATGCTGACGTAGACACAAAAAGAAATCTTATTCTGCCTTGGGACTGTTCAGGGAATCCAATCTTTTGCCATGGTTTGTTTTTTTTTTTTTGCCTGTATTTGCCAAGAAATAAAAAAGTGAGCAAGCTAGCAAGAAATAAGCCATCATTTCACTCCCTGGAGGGTGTTTCAATCTTCAGATAGCTCTAGCAGACCGGCACGCAATGACATTTTCATGATCTGAGAGCAAAACCAATCCACGTCCATCCCCCTTTCCGCTCGCAGCGCGGAGGTTTAGAGCAGAGAATTATTGATATCGCAACTCGAGGGTTTGCTCCGAGTCTGAGCAAACAGCAGAACGGCTGAGAATAATTCATCGTGCTGCAGACTTGAAGAGTAAAGAACAAAGGATCACAATAACCACGCTGTAGGTGTCTCGAGGAGAACAGATCACTACAAGCTTTCTCCCAAGAACTCCCTGCAGATTTGAACGGTTTCCCTTCTCTGCAGTTTTTGTAATGCTGGGAGTATTCAATAACAGGCAGACAAATCCAACCTCCAGCAGCAGTGTGTAGAGCAGCTGGGCTAATGGAGAAAACAGACTCCACGTACAAATCAGAAGCAAACAATGCTTAATCGCTAGAGCAGATTTTTTAAGTCATCCTCCGCAGACTTCATGTACACGTGGAGACAAAGACCTACGACAAGCTGTCACGTCAAGGAGATCTCATCTCTGAAAGCTTTGCTCATGCTCACGTTACAGCGGTACGCTGAGGCCACCAGGCAAACCCTCTGAAAGGTATCTGAGGCTCACGGAGCAGCTCTCTGCCACCACTTCGCACCTGCCAAGCTCCTACCTCAAGTTATAGTTAGAGAAAGAGAGGCTCAAGCCCCAAAGCCAGTGGGACCTGGTGTGCTCAGCCTGAGGTTGAGGAACACAAAAGCAGGGAGGGAGAAAACCATGCATGAACCTACAGCTCAGCTCCCAAGGGAAAAACACCGCTGGGGATTTCTAACCCCAAAGGAGCAGACCAAACCCAGGCAGAGTTAACTCTCCCGGCTCATGTGTAACTGCTCTCCCCTCCTCAGCTAGCCTTGAGCAATTTCCACCTCTTTAAGCCAGCAGCATCCAGGAGATGGATATGCCAGCCCTTTTCCTTCCTTTTTTACCCCCTAAAGTCTTCCAGTTCAGCTACTGTCATAATTCAGACCCGGATCTCCAACCTCTCCTCTGCTTACAAAACAATCCCACCCACATACTTGAGGTCCAGTCAGCTCTTGCCTTTGCTTTCTGCTCTCCCTAACCGTAAAAGGTGCGAAGAAACCAAGCGAAAGCCGGGTGTGGCGGGCAGGGGGAGGAAGGGTAGTACATCTGTTCCTGGATTTGGTGCGCTGGCTTCCACATCGACTTGCTTTTCACTGGAGCCACTTGGCTTCATACAGTGATATAAAAATGGGACCGAAGCTAAAATAACTCAGTGGTCTGAGGCTGAAAAGATGCTGCTCAATTCTGCCACATGTCTCCTGTGTGATTTCAGCCACACAAATCCACTTCCCCACCTCCTCATTGATACCTCTGGCCTCTTGCTTGTGCTTCCTCAGCTCCTCCAGAAAGGGAAGACAAGGTTAAGCCCACCTCACCTGCTCTGAACCGCAAAGCCTCTGGAGCAAGGGCTTCACATCTGTCTTTGCCCAAAGCAAAGATGGGATTTTGATTGGGACTCCCAACATTACTACAAAACAAATTAGTGTCAAAAAGATACTCTGGGTTGGGCCATATTCCCCTCCACCCCTCTCCTTTCTGCACCAAGAGCCACATCCAAGACCTGCACTGCTGCTCCTCTTCAGTCCCGGACACAAGGCCACCCCAAGCCAACACACTGCGCTCTGTTATGAAACCAGTGAATCTCAGCTTCAGAAAGCCGGGCCCTGCCTGGAGACAGTGAAAAGAAAGGAGTTGTTTTTGAGCTTTCACAAAAGGATTCCTGGCTCGGAACGTTTTCACATGAGCCTCAGCTTCTTTTGTTTCCACTCTCTGAACCAAACTCTTCCCCACAGCTTTGGATTTGATTGCAAAAACGGACACAACTTTCATAGCGTTTCCTTTCCCCTTTTGCCATCTGTTTTGTGTTGGCAGAACAATTATGCCCCAGACAGCACGCCTGCGTCCCCTCCCCTGCCCGAGCTCACCGATACCCCTTCCTCACCGCAGCCCCGAGGACGCACAGTAACCGATACAGGGAGAAGATCCTGTTCCTAGAAACACGGCTGCTGCCTCCCCGCAGACACTGCCCTGGTTCTGAATCACCACCTCTGGCTGAAAGCAAGGCTCAGCAGGGGGAATTCAGAGGGGCTCCTCACAAGAGCATCTCACCACTCGCTTTAAAGAGACGCCCGCGCTCTCAGCGATGACATTACAAAACCAGGGCAGGCAGGTCTGGACAGCTCTGGCAGTGTGTGTGTCTCCCCTGCAGCCAGAGAAACTACTCAAACACAGGCAGAAAGGCAACTGGAATGAAGCTTTGCTTCTGTGTTTTTTACTTTTTTTTTTTTAAATCCATCCCCATGAGCGATGCTCAGGACTGCAGAGCAGGAGCGTGGAGGTGTTCAGCTCAGGCTGGCTGGCTGTACAAAGAGGCAGCTCAGGGGCACTTCTCACCACCAACCCTTGGTTCTCACAAGGGCGAGGAGCCTGCGTGCTCTGTCTCTGGCTAGTCCACGTTCATGGCTCTCCTGCTTTAGATTCCCCATGTTCCACTTGAACTGCCCTTTCTTTCCTCATGCCTGACCTGTTCCACCACCCCTTAGATGCAGAAACCTACTCATTTTTCACTCACAGTGGAACTCCAGGATTTCTCAGCTTCCCAAATACCAAGACATTAAGGCTGCAACTTGGACAAGAAACAAATTGATGGGCTTTTTTTTCAGTTAAGAACATAACACAAAATCTTTCCACACAGACTTTGTTCATCCCAGAGGCATCTCCTCTCCTGTGTTCAAACCCTTCACTCACTGCCACTGGTCTCAGCAGTCTTTTCCCCTGAAGAAGACTTTTTTGCAAGCTCTCTCTCCACATACATAGGAATGGGTGGACGCTGTTTTGATTTTAACATCTGGAGCTGTGCCTCTGAGTCACTCACAAGTCCCAGCTGTTAAATAAACATGGTGAAATAGATGCTGCAGGACAAAGACGGGCTGCCTACGGGGCAGCAGCCCCCGGGGAACATCATGCCGTATTGCACTGCAAGCACTGCTTGTTCTGGGTTTGTGTAGTACAAAAGGGTAAGGGATGAGAGTGCAACTCAGGATCAGCGTCCAGGAGCAAATCCAGTGCAGATTGTAAGGGACAAAAGCCGAGGCCTTCGCTGAGCCCTGAAACGCTTCAGCAGCAGCCTCCTGATTGCCAAGGCAAAGCAGGCAAACGAGAAGCACTGCGGAACAGAAATGCTGGTGACAGAACCGAGCGAGAGATGCAGGAGCACTGAACCCTGGAGGTATCTTGGCGTGGATGGGAGGCTCAGCTTGGGATAGGATCTGCACTGTCCCACACACATCACACCCCAGGCTTTCGAGATGAGCAAAGCTTTTACATTCTCCAATTCCTTCCCACTGAGCTATTTTAGAGACAATCTGGATCAGACGCTGCAATTTATTGCAAATTTATTACCTGACAACACACTGCCAATGGAACAGGATCATACGCTGCTCTTGGGCGTAGTTGAATACTGCCTCGTGTCACAGGGAGATGGCATCGCACCCAGCGCGCCGGCTGTCAGGCCCTGCATGCAGCCAGTGCAAGGAGACAGACGGGTAACTGTCCCCTGAGCAACAGTGGTGCTTTCTTGGTGCCTTCTCGGTGCCTTCTCAGCCTCTCCGGTTGCACAGCTCATATCTCCCAGTAGATGACAAGCTCCAGCTCTCCACCCAGCAACCCAGCACCCTGACACACCACAAGCCATCACAAAGGAACCATTCAGGCAAGTTAGAAGCTATCGCACCCAAGCTATCGCTCCAGAATTACAGTGGCTTACCCCAACGGCAACTGCATTAACATCTGTCTGGAGTTAGCTCCTGGAGAGATGCTGAAGGCCCCTTCCAGACACACAAAGCATCAGCATTTACGTTACACATGGGCTTATGTTTGGAGAAGTAAACATTTACGCCAAGGGGAAAGAAATTACACCACTGTTGTCATAACAAGCAGGGAAATAAACCTTTTATTGTCAAACGCTCCTGAGAACTGGCTAGTCCAGACACAGAGCTCCAGTCTGAGCTGCTGGTGACCCAACCTGGAACTCCCTGCAGTCTCCAAACCAGACTCCACTGGTTTGCATGGCAGGAGGCTAGATAAGAGGAAGATATCCCTGTGAGCCAAGCCACAACGACCCTGTCCTCCTCCCCTCTTACACCTTCCAGTCAGAAGCAGCTCAGCACGGGAGATACGGCCTCATCCACAGAACCCAGTTTAACTGCAGCTCCTGAGCAGGACTTAGCAGCCCATTCCCACTCGTAAGAAACCTGGACAATACACTTCAACCCACTTTAAAGCTGGCAAAACCAGAGCCTTTGAGCCACCAGGCTTTGAAGTGAGATTTTTTATTTTTTTTTTTTATGCTTCACATACACCCAGAAGAGAAAAGGAGGACTGAAATAGCAGCAGAGCCTGGTGTGTCTAGCCAGACCTTGTCTGCCCACTGTCTGGCCAAAGCTAGGGTCTGGTCTCAGGTACCAGATCTATTTGTGAACTTGTCATGGCTGCAGCAATCTGATATATTTAGAGTATGTCCTATTTGAGGCCCGTGTATGTGCCCACGGAGGAAAAGGGTAGACAGCAAATATTTTGTTAAGGATGTTTTAGGGGATAGGTTAAAAAAGTACCTATCATGCATTTATTTAAGAAATATATTAAAGGTAGGAGTTAGTTACTGTGGTCTTAAAATTGCTGGTCAACCCAGCAAGGCAGTCACATGTGGGCCTTGCTGCGTTGGGACCAAGTGGCTACACGGTCTGTTTGAAAAGGCAGGGACAGCATTCCCTGCTTGTGGCCTTGTGAACACACATTAAATCATTCCGATCTCAGAGCTTCTGGCACCCTGCAAAGACTCGGGAAAACGTTTGAGGCTGTGCTCACATTTAACTGCAGGCTTTGGCACTGCATAAAGGAACCTCGAGGCAGGTCCACTCTGCCCACCCGACCGCCTTCAGACACTTGTGAGCTGCAAGACAAGAAACAACCAACAGTCGGTCTGCTCGTTCTGCAGCAGTTTCGTCCTGCTCCCTGGACCTTTTGCCATTGCGTGTCAGTGGCAGAAGTGCAGTTCAGGACAGGCTACACATGCAGATTCTGCTCCCAGCTCTCACCCTCCACTCAGCTCCTAGAACCTGGCCCTGCCCCACCTGCGGAACAGACACAGCGCTCACCTGGGACAGACAGACAGCACAAGGCTCCAGGAGCTCGGAGATCTTTGGCTAAAGCAGAAATTCCACTTGTTCTAATTTACAAAGCTGGAGTTATTGCAGTTCAGCGTACATACGTACCCTGGGGTCTGCAGGAAGAGCGAGAGGACGCGATACCGGCAGGATACGTACCTGCTTTCCCCCTCCTCACGATCCAAACAGGTACTGACAAAGTCAAACCACAGCTCTGCTTTCTCCGCTAACGAGAGCCTGTCTGCATAATTCATCTACATAAAGAGGCTGGGGGAAAGCCCCACTGTAACCTGTGCTCGATGCCATTACACTCACAGCAGCATCAAAGAACAACAAGCAACCTTCAGCACTTAGGCAGCCGCAGAGCTACAGGGGTCTCAGGCGGATTCTGCGCAGGCAGCAGCCCGTGGAAGGGCTGCCCCGCTACGCACATTCATCACCCGCCAAGAAATCAGCCTTTGAACACGTCCCAAGGCTAAGAGCTGCAAAAATGATGGGAGTTCCTCTACCATTTGGCAAGAGAATGAAGATTTTCAGACTTGCTCCAATCTTGGTCCTCTTAGAAGAGTTAACCTTTTCCTGTCTATCTCCCATCTTACCGTCACAGATCTGTTATCGCTCACCCCAGAATGAGACATTTCACTCTGGCCTGCGACCGCCAACTTGTCCTACAGAAGCAAGGGTCAGGCACTGCCCCTTCCCAACAGGACAGGGAATGGAAAGGCTCAGGGACAGGAAGAGATATGACATAACCCTCAAAATATGAGCTGTGATGGGAAAAGATCTGAGTATACACATATATCGGCCAAGTGGTTTATGGTGATGGAAAATTTCATCCTATACTACTTATCTGCAGCATTTCCAAACTGGGACACAGAGGTATGTATGTTGTCCAATAAAAATAAACTCTGCTCGAGGGCTATCATGTTGCTTTTAAAGGAGTGTGAACTCTTTGCCTGTCAGATTTTAGGCAGCAAGGCCAGATCTGAGCAAACGACAATGTGCGCAGCCCCTCTGCGCTGGAGCCCTGTCAGGATGAAGTCAGACATTTTCTTATACCTCCTGGTTTCCACGTTCAATCTTAGCAGCGTTTGGCAGCTCCAGAGAACTCAGCACTAAAGGGTCTTTGAGACGCTTTCTAAATGACGGATTTAAGATGGTCGGTCTGTCACTGGCAGTGGGAACACACGGAGCTGCTCCGTTAGTGCAATTGCTGAAGCCAGAGCGACTGGTGGAGAGACCTGACCACAGCATTGCTGCTTGGTAAAAAAAATTCCAGCCCCCTCAACCCCTGATCTCATTCCAAAGAGAAAACATCACTTGGGCAAGCTGTGGGCGACAGACTGAAGAACCCAGCAGCTCACCAAACGATGATGTTTCCTCTGGTGAATGCGAGGTATGATACGCAGATTCCCAGGCATGTTAGAGAGGGCGAAGACTTGCCACTTGCGTTCACACAAGCCTTTTGACCTCCCTGTTTTGGAGTCTATGACCCTATGAGTAACCCTGCTCATCGTCGTAACTCCAACCATGTCACGCCAGCTGCTAACGAGATAAACCAAAGATTAAGAAGAGGAGGAAAGCCGAGAGAGGGGGAAACCCTGCTCATCGTCGTAACTCCAACCATGTCACGCCAGCTGCTAACGAGATAAACCAAAGATTAAGAAGAGGAGGAAAGCCGAGAGAGGTGGAAAGAGTTTAAACATTTGACAGCTAGCTGTGACTGAAAAGTACTTCTACAATGGCATCTCAAAAATTTCTTGCACATCACCTTCAGCCTTAATCCTGCTGCAATGAAACCAGCAGAGAAACAACTCTTTGGTCGCCAGCGATCTTACAGGGACAGAAGGAAAATCAGCCTGGTTTTGCAGAGTGGAAGCCACAGGATGGTACCAAGCTGTTCACAAAATTCAGGCAGGGGAGAAGCCTGAACACAGGGACACATGAGCTAGGGGTGACAGCAGCCACTGCCTAATGCAACACTATTTCCTACTATGAGGACAAAGTCCCAGGGACAGCCAGGCTGGCAGCTCACAGCTTACTGCAGATACTTCAAAACAAAGCGATTTGTCTGTTTTGCTTTTTTCCGCCCACCAGTTCGGTGTCTTCATTCACCAGTGCCCCCTCGCAATTGCTGTGGATACCTTCATCCATCCATAGATCCAAGCGCTGCCACGACATGGGGAACGTGACTTCTCTTACACCTTTTCTCCTGAGTGATCCTGTTGGTGAGTCAGGCTGCTGCTACGTGAACTGCTTCAAACAAGGCTCACAAACCATTTTACTTATCATAGGCGAGGATTATCACCCACACCGCACAGCGCAAGCTAGCCCTCAATTACCCACTGTGTTCAACTCATTAGTCAGCCTCCAGCGCTTAGCTAATGGAACTGCAAAGCTTTTATGATTAATATCTGAAGCATCCGAGAGTGAAGTGACCTCCGTCTAGACTAAAGCATCTTTCCTTCCATGCCTCTGTTTTGAGGATTCACTGTGGCTTTGGGGAAGGACACGTCTGCCAAAGCCATTCACTGATGTTCCATGATCTCGCCTCATTCCCCGAGCAACAACAGTGCCATTGATGGAAGCAGCCTGGGATCCCTCCCGAAAGTCTCCTTTCCCTCCACAGCCAAATCAAGCAAGATCAAGGCAAGGATGAGAATTTCAGCTGCATATCCTACATCTGCACCCTTGCAGGGGAGCCCCGCTCACCCGGTGTTCTTCCTAAAGCCTCAGCAGGGTGATGAAGGGTTTGACCGAGCATACTATGTTCCCTTGTCGAGTGAGCTGCTCTGGGTTAACCTCCAGCGGAAAAATCTGGTAGAAGAAAACACTGGGAGACCCTTTCTAGATCAGTGGCTAGAGTTAACTGCTCGAATAATGTTGTTTTAAAGCCATAAAGGCAGCTGTACCCGTTGTTTCAGATCGTGAACAAAGCCAAGGTTCAGCCATGGAAGCCACACTGCAGTACCCGATACAGCCTGGATTCCCTCTCTGCCTGAAGTGAGATTTGACTGTGGTTACTGGACAGGCTCTTTCGATAAATTTTGACCAAGGGCAACCACTAAATTCAAATACTGAAACACCAGAGCATCCAAAGCAAGAGAGCTGTCAGCTGAGTCACCACAAATACTTTCCAACCTGAAAAGCTGAAGGAAAAAAACACCCAACACACTTTTTTTCCCTTTGAAGAGCTCAGCCCAACTTCTTTGCAGCCCAGCATCCCCCCAGCTCTTTATTCTGCAGAAATCTGACTCAAGCATTTTGTTTCTGTCATTTCCCCAGGAGTCCCAGCCTCAGCCTAACCCAGTCACAATCCAGAACCTTTCCCCAGTGACCAGCCCACGTTTTCGTCTTCGATTCCCTTCATCACTTCCAGTACTATTACTCCATTCCCGCAACATTTCCATACGGTTATCGTGGTTACTTCATCATTGCTTGGGCAAACTGTGTGAAAGTATCTTCATATATTTCCTTATAAATCCACCCATTTCAAGCAATGACTATAAGTCCTATTCACCTCCAAATCCACCCTGCCTGCTGCCTCCCGTTACACCAGAGACCTCCAAACTGCTCCTAGTACCAAAAGGGAGGCGGCAGAGGAGAGAAAACTCAGTAATTTAGTGCTATGAACCAAGGAAGTCATCCAGACGTACAGCACACATCCTGTCTCTGTAAATTCATTCTTAGAAATACAATAAACCTGTTTTCCACTTTGAAAATCAGTTGTGGAACAGGAGTCATGTATTTTCTCCTTACTTATGCTACAAAACCCCCTTCAAATTCTTATTATACATATAACGCTCTGAACTGCTGAAATTGAAACCTGGAAGCGGTGACTTTAGCCAGCACCTCGGAACACTGTCGGGAGTTTGCTTCACCCGCAGTGTGCAGCTGGGGGAACCTGTAACGCGGGGCAGCAGACACCCTGCCTGCAGAAGGCTCCTGCTCAGCACCTCGTGGTCTGAAGCACATTTACCTCGATCTGGTTAAGCAGTGAGCTGTCAAACTTGAAGCCAGGGATTCTCTTTTCGCTGCAGACCACTCCCACGTCTTCGGTGTGTTTGCAGTCAGTGACTCCCCAGCCGTTCGACGTGCATGCCGCCAGGGTGGTCTCCTTGCCCGTACAGTGGACATTGTCCATCCAAATTTTCCCTGACGGGGAAAGAAGATAGAACTGAGACTCACAAAGAGGGTAAATCTAGATTGTACTGAAAGTGAGTAACGCTGCTGAGCTTCTGTGTCAGGGGAAGAGGCTACTGCTGAAAGAATGAAACAGCTAAGGGACATCAGCCACCCCTCTCAGGCACTCACTGACTGGGAACGGCTCTGCCCCTCAGCTTTCCCTTTCCCTTACCTGCCGGGTAACAGAACAGTGTGCGCAGGCTGAAGCAGGTTCCGCTGCAGGGCTGCTCAGTGATGAGTGACCTCCGCTGACAGCAGCATGAGAGCACACAGTGCCACCAGCTCCCCTCGATTCGGCTGATTAGACCCTGCCCTCTAATCGTACTCACCAAATCATCCCTTTGTACTCAAGGCTTCTCTTTACATCATTTCTCATTTATCAAACCCTCATTAAATCTCTTGTAGGAGGCTGCTCAAAGTTATGATTAAATGGCCTGACTTTTTAAAAGCAGATTTTTGCAAAAGCTTTAACAAACCATGATTGATTGAAACCTCCTGTTATTTGGGTGCTCTTTGAAAAAGAATTGCCAGATCCAGTTTCCAGACTGTAATTACCATTTTCCCTCCAGCCAAAAGTATGTGCGTATGCACAGAAGTACGGATGTGTACGTGCCTATATATATACTTTTTTTTTAAATCAGGTCCTTCAGAACTCAATTCTAAGTCAAGCAGATGAAAATCAATAGGCGTCACCTTCCAAATTCAGGTCATGTTTTCCCAAGGGCAGCTGGGACCAAAAGACCCAACAGCACCTCCAAGATTCACTTTTCCAAAGTGCTCGTTTTCCCTTTGGGAATACGCTGGGCACGTGCTGCTCGCCTGCAACTTGTCCCCAGAACTACGGGGAGCAAGGGCCAACAAGCACTTCCCATATTTTAGGGTACAAATGCTTTGCCTGCTGGAAGAGTAACACGTCCTTTGGCAGACCTTCAGAGCCACTGGGAGATTCTGGAGCTGTTTCTCCGGGCTGTCCCAGCTTTGTTCCAGCAGCCCCAAGTTCAGCTGGTTCATCTCCAGCTGATGGACCTGCCAGCCCTTGCTGTGCTCCCCAAGGAGGAGAGAGAGCAGAAAGAGCTCCCGCAGAGCCCGGCTCTGTGGTGCGAGGCAGCACAAGCCACTCTGCATCAGGGCTTACCCAGTGCTCTTCTGGCGTGCCGAGAACACCCGCTCCCATTAAACCCCGTGGCAATCTGCTCCTGGTTTGTTTTCAAATGTCACGGCCTCTTTCTCGCTCGGAAATCTCCTACTCCGCTCCAAGAGCCAAAATCCACAACTTGGGACAACATTCAAGGTTTTGCATTTCAGTCAAGTCACTGCTCGCTCTTTCACGTGCAAGTTTGTAGGGGTGAGCCCTGAGTGGTGCTAAGTAACAGACATCTAGGAGGTTTATCCCCACTGCAGTGGAAACGATCTGCCTGTGGGTTATGCCAACAGTGTGCCAGGCTTCAGAGGTCGCTGAAAAAATTCTCCATAGGTCAACAGTTAGTTAACAGCATCTCAAAAGAAGACAATTAAATCTGTTGAGCCATATACTGTTACAGAGCTGTTCTCTCTCCAGCATCGTGAGTTAAAGAATCCTTTGCTGTACCACACAAACGTTCACTTTCCAAGTGGTTGTTTAGCACATACGCGGGCACGAGGCGCAATAAGGTGCAACCCACGATGATCCTCACAGTCATCACGTACAACGTCAAAGAGCAAGACAAGAGGTACCATTTGGGGTGAGGGTGAATAGCTTTTCCCCACCAGGAACAGCCTGAGAGTGTCCAGGAGGAAAAAAGAACAGGGGAAGGAGCGTAGGGAGGTCCCATTTCACTCACTGCAAGGCAATGGACGGGTGAATAGGGAAATGGACCACCTGTACATTACGCTTGAGGGTGCAGCTTCTCTTCTGACGAGCTACCGAAGAGCCTCCCACCCCTACCCACTGCCGCTGCTCCCCAGCATCCCCTGCCAGAGCTCACACACTGTGATCTGATCCTTCAGCTCTTTCTCTCATCATTCCTTACCTTCTTTCAGCCAAAACAAGCAAAGATCTACTATTTAAGCTGTTTAATCTAAAGGCACCCTGATTTAAAGCAGCACTGCTCCACCAGGAAGCAATTTCTGTTACATCTGTAGGAGGTATCACTACCTCTTTGATTTGATTGACAGGTCAAGGGTCACTGGGGACTGGAGACAGAGCCAGTACAACACCACACTCCAGAGTCACCCTACCTTCCCCCTTTCCATACTTGGAGCTGGGTAGCCACGACACTGCTTCCACATAGCCCAGCTCCCTGCAGACCACGTGGGCAGCGTGGATGGAGAAGTCGTCGTCGCACACCGTGCCCCACTCGCCGCTGTAGAACACCTCCACTCTGCCTTCGTTGTGCTTTCTCTTCTGCCCCGCGAGCCGCAGCTGGATCTTGGGAACATTGGCCGGTCTCTGAGGGGGCTGGTAGACTTGTGGAGGTGGCTCAGGGTAACCGGGGAGGTAGGGCCAGTGTTCATACTGGGCAAGGCCCAGTGGGCTCAGGGAGATGAAGAACAGCATGATGAAACAGTGGTTATGGGTAAAACCCAGGAATCTCTCCATTTTCAGTGCTCACAGTTCCCAGAGCCAAATCCTCTGCCAGCAGCTGCCCGTCAGTGCAGGTCACTCCTGGGTAGCTGTCCTGAACAGAAAGAAAAGTTTGAGTAAGGCTTGGTAAAGACATGGAGCTTACAGCTCTGGCTTCAGCAGGGAATAAAGCGATGGAAGAGACTGTCCAACACCGCCTGTAAAAACCAAAGGCAAGTAAATTATTTCTTGTGGGTTGGATGAACATACCAAAAACCACCCCCCCCAAAAACATTAAACCCAATTGTAAGTTTAAGTCAACTTGCTAAATAGTTTCAGATGGAAAATACTCTTTTTTCTACAGGTCACAAACGATTTTCCTATTTCTCCACAAATTCAGAAGTTCAGTGGCTCCAGCAAACTACAGCAAACCATGGTTCAACTCCTATCAGGATGGAACTGAAATATTTTTCTCCCATACCTCCCTTAATAAAGGAGCCAAACCCACCACCTAAACAGTGGAAAACCAGAAGGGTAATAGAAATGCAGTTGATAGGGTCAGAAGCGAGGTATTTCTGTTGACGTCTGTTTCCCCAATACAATGATAGCAGATTTCCGTCACCCCTCGTCTGGTTTCATCTATAGAGAATCAAAATACAGTGCTGTACACCAACACTGTGGTCTTGGCTCGCCTCAGCCCGGTGGAGTAGTGGCTAACGGTCTCCAGTTTTCGGTTGTCGGGTCTGGATAGGGACTTACTTGCCATACAAGTGCTCCAGAAGCCAGTCATTAAAGGTATGAACCAGCAACTTTGACTCATTAGAGGAATTTCATCCAGATGCTGCACAGAGTTTAAATCCCAGCCCTTCTCTGCCCGCTTCCTGCTCACGTACTCCCCAGCCTTCATTCAGGAGCTGAGCACATGGAGTGGTCAAGCAGCACACGTGGGGGTTGAGGAGTCAATAGTTTCCAAGTGAAGCAATGCCAGAGCTCAGTGGGAAAAACCTCCCCAGCCCTTTAAAGCTCCACTATTTCCTGGCAGCCACCAAAGGGGAAGGACTTGGCTCCAAAACCAGAAGCTAAAAGGCTCCAGTATTTTTGCTAGGTCTTAGCTATCCCTAGAAAATGACCAGGAGATCACATACTCGCATGAAGACCCAGCAAAACACCTTAACCAGCTTTTTGAGCTGTTTAACGAGGAGATGCATCAAAAATCCCAGTCAACGAGACTGAAATTCAAGAGACATCAGTTCAAACCTCAGCTCTGACACTGACCTGCTGCGTGACCTCAGGCGGGTCACTTCCAGGGCTGTGCCTCAGTTTCCCTTGTGCTAAACAGTGCTGGTGATCACTAGCTT
>NW_010416438.1:12562-12931 GCF_000710305.1 Buceros rhinoceros silvestris | reverse complement strand
GAAGCTCTTTAGGACCAGAGGATGAAAGGCATTCCCCTAAGGAATAGGTGAATGAAACAGAAAGCAGTGGGTTAAAAGTCTGCCACTGGCTGTCAGGAGGAAACAGGAAAAGCGAGGGGAGACTTTGCAACAGGTCTAAATCGGGGGGAAATATATGGTTAAAAAAATCTTGGAAAATAATAATTTGGTTTCAAGGAGCCATGTGCTTTCTCATTGGTTTTCCAAGACTGAGATTTGTAAATTTGCATCAGGCATTCAGAGAAATACAGTTACAGAAACGAGGGGGGTTTTCAGTGTGTTGCAGGTCAGGAGGTGAAGCTGAGAGAGAGGAATAAAATAAAGTCCTGCCCCAGGTCAGAGAGAGCTGGA
>NW_010416438.1:9641-12421 GCF_000710305.1 Buceros rhinoceros silvestris | reverse complement strand
TACAACAGCTTTCACAAGGCTGCTCCCTTCCCGCAGCAAACAAAGGGGATGTCCCAAAGCAGACGCAGTCAGCGGGGCAGGACACATGTGTTCTGTAAAAACAGAAAGCTTCCGAGTGGAGGCACATCAGTGCTAGTCAGACGCGCCTGACTTCAATACCCACCAGCGCTGGATTTCAAAAGAAACCTCTTACAATGTTTTTCATGGATACAAGATGGTTTTCAGCCCAGAGGATAAACACAGGGGCAAAGCAATTCTCATGAGCATTTGAGTAACCCCCTTGGATCATACCCAAGAGGAACAACATGCTGGTTCTAAGTAAAAATACCAAAAAAGGGGGTGTCTGACTTCAAGCCTGGCACAACCACAAGCCTGGTGGTCTTCAGAAAAAACCAAAATCTGGTTTTCAGATCTTTAATCTTTAAACATCCGTTTTGTCCAACTTCATTGTAAGTAGCTGTTGCTACTGCATAAACTAGATTTTAAAAGCCTCATCAAAAAATAAGTCAGACTGAAACAAACTCTTTCCAAAAACTACGATGAGGGGTAGCAGGACCCTGACTTAGCAGAAAGCTACGCTTATGTTTCTGAGGAAGTCATTCCAGCTTTCCCATGGCTGTGGCACACGCACAGGAATGCACAGCAGCATCGCGTTTACTATCGCCGGGACCTTCACAAAGCATCTGGATGGTCTTGCTGTGCAGCAGGCAGCCACATGAAGGATATTTGAGAAGGCAAAGGCAGATAATATGTGGCGAGCAGCCTGACAGTCGAGTCCTGAAGGACCTCCCGCTCTCAAGGGATCAGAAGGCAGGTCAGCGTAATCAGCAGGCTCTGCCAAATTCCCCTCTAGGTTACTCCAGAAAGCTCAATAGTAAACTAAGTAAGAATATTTTGCAAGAGAAAAGGATTAGCGAATAACGTGTAACCAGTAGGTCAGTGTGTTTCGCTCGCCTTTCTTGTGCCAAGGCAAACAACGACCTGCTGTCAGCTCCACGCCCAGGGTCTGTCCCCATCAGAGGCCAAGGAGTAGCTAAAAGCTACACAACACCCATTTCCAGGCCTGCTTTCTCTTCAGACCAAAGTTCCCGCGTTGTTTTACTGAAGGACTTCAGCCAAGAGACACAGTGATCTGGGGGAACCGTTGAGAGGCAGGATGTGACAGTCACCGGCTGAGCGCGGTACTCCCTGAAGCGTAATTCATAAAGCAGACGGAGCGCTGTGGGATGCCAGAGCCTTGCCAAAAGCCATAGCCCTGGGAGACCTCCTGGTCCAGCAGCAGCTGTAGGGGAGGGGAGGTCACAACAGACTTCCAGGTTGCTTTAATTGATACCAAGATTAGTCAGGGATACTAATTCCTACAGTAAATCTAGTAGCTGCCATCGCCACTCTGGGCACAGCCTTGCTGAGACAGACACCCCGAGAGCCCCCAGACTCCAAAAGACAACTGCAGGCAGGTTTGCTTTCGCTCCCCAAAAGCTGAGAGACTTCAGAGTTAGGCCAGGCTGAGAAAAACCATCATTTACACCACAGAACTGCAGAAAACCTGGCAGAGGAGGAGAGGTTTTCCCCGAGAGCCTCCTGCTCCAGAGGGAGTGCGACCAGCAAAAAGGAATTTTAACAAGCCTGTAGGAACACAACCCCAAACCTTCACTCGGGGCACACGCACATTTTGGGCTCAGGTCATACAGCACCATATCTCATTTTTTACAGGAGCAGCTCCTTGAGGTACTGGGAAAACATTTAGAAATCTCCCTTCTGGTCCTATTCCACCTGCAGAAGCGAATCCCAGAGGAATTCTCCCTAAGATCAGAACAGCAGCAATCCTACGTGCTTCAGGAGACAACACGGCAGTGTGTGCTAGCAACCACGGCCCGCTTTTCCTTCAGGCCACGTTACCATCCTCTTCAAAATAGCTACACACTCAGACATTAACAGACAAAGCTTTCACAGTGTTTGCATTGCCCCAGAAATAAAACCTCCCATACCCAGAGGTCTCACTCACTGGGGTGCTTAAGAGAAGCCATTCAGACCAAGCCTCAGTGTCAGGAAAGCAGAATCCAACGGAAGTTGAAGACAGGCATGTTTTAGTATTCCCGCAAGAAACAGCAGCTCAGGTACAACACGGAAAATTCAGGAGCCTCGTGTGCCCAGCAGCCTCCGGGGAAGCCACCCGATGCTGCCGAAACAGGCTCACAGCTCTCTGTCTCCTGTCGAGACTGGTCAGGAGTTACAGCACCAGAGAGGCTCAGGCATCTTCAGCGAGAACACTGCCAGGTCAGCAGCAGACTCCCTTCAGAGCAGTCAAAGCAGCAAGCGCGGGCAGCATCAGATAGGAGTCACCACACACATTTATGGCAGCAGCAGCATAAGCCATAACAACAAAATTTAATGAGGAAAATATATAAGCAAACCCACTCCTCTGCTGCTGTGACCAAGATTTGGATGCAGTTTTTTTTCCCCAAGTCTCCAAGAAAGCTGCATGTGCTGAATTTCCTAAGACCAAATCTAGGCTCAGATTCGCAGGATGTTTGGTCTGTGCTGACTATTCCCTCTACTGCAGGGCTCTTTCCTCCCCTCCCACCCTCTTTAATAGCCGCCAGATTTGTTAATGATGTAAGCCTAGAAGTAGATATTTTGGTCTCCCCATTCAAAAGAATCCAAGACAGAACATTAAAAACCTATTGAATCGAGTCAGTGGAGAAGCCAGGAAAATACTCCAGGTCTCCTGGCTCCCCATCGTGTACTTCAGGCTATATGATGACTCTCCATCACCACCT
>NW_010416438.1:8427-9469 GCF_000710305.1 Buceros rhinoceros silvestris | reverse complement strand
AGGACTCCAGCCTTAAGTCTTGAAGGGAAATGTGCAACAGTCATTTCAAAATAATATTGGGCTTTTACCCCTTCAGAGAATTCACTGGGTGAAGCTAATAGCCTATTCACCTCCCCAAACCAAAGGCTTGCTCCTGCCAGCAAGGACCCCTTTTTTAATTTCACCAAATCATCCTAACAATGGATGAGCTCAGACAGAACCAGAAGCAACAGCTTTCCTGCTCCCATCCTTATCCAGGCAACAAAAGGAAATTCTCGAGTGGCTGATTTGAGTCCTTTGTGCCTGGAGGTCCAGCAATGCTCTGTTTGGCTTGGCAACCATCAGAGGAAAGGGACAATTAGCACTCTGAGCACTGCTGGCACATCTGGCTCTCAGCCAGGAGCACCGAACGTTGGTATCCAGCCACTTGAAACGGGACCGCCTGAGTCCTGCGCTCTGTGTTTCCAACTCCGTGCCCCGTTGCCCAAAGCGCATTCCTCGGGCACACTCACACGTCCCACAGCAGGCACGGCCGCGGGGCAGGAGCAGGATTCCCCACTGCTGCAGAAGCAGCTCTCCAGCCAACGCGAGGACAGCTCACCCCGGGCCCCTCTCCAGTACTGGTAAAGAGAGTGGAAACGCCACCACCTGCTTTGTAGGAGATCCGGTCTCCAGTATCTCAGCCCTGCCATGGGCACTTGGGCTAATGCTTCTGTAGATTAAATCCCATTGGTTATAACCCCAGTAAGTGTCAATACGGAAGTCTGAATATGTTTCCTCTGGATTTGTCTTCACAGCTGAGAAAAGAACCAGCCCCTCTCAGCCAGTACCACTGAGCTGTTGCCATTTGCTCATCCCTTCTCCTCGGGCTCTCTGGTTAGCGTGGGGCTTTCAGAATTCGCTTTGGAGAGCTGTCGCTGCTCAGGACCTGAAGCCTGCTACCAGAAAGCTGAGAGCTACCTTCCAGAAAGCAAATTCCACATTACTGCACACTGGCCAAGGGCAACAGGTAGAAAATTCGGAGAAGCAAATGCGGGTTGCTTCTCCTGGTCTGTCAGGATGC
>NW_010416438.1:0-8334 GCF_000710305.1 Buceros rhinoceros silvestris | reverse complement strand
CGAAGTCCCAGCGTGCCCTGTTGCAGCAGAGGTAAAGCTTACACCATGCAAAGCTATAGACTTGCCACGACTTCACCAGCCACGAGAGCTCTCTCAAGGGAGAAACAACATTATTTAATAACTACTAAAGAACCTTCTGGTCTCTGCTTC
This sequence comes from Buceros rhinoceros silvestris, assembly GCF_000710305.1. NCBI lineage: Eukaryota > Metazoa > Chordata > Aves > Bucerotiformes > Bucerotidae > Buceros > Buceros rhinoceros. The sequence goes on along the minus strand of NW_010416438.1, from coordinate 8,184 downwards.
AAATTCAAACACACCTACGTACACACCCACTTTTTTTATTCCTCCCAAAAGCTTATTGAAGGACGCACTGCCTGGAACAGAAACCAGTTTGAAGTGTTTGCCAGCTGACGAGGATCAACTACAACAGGCAGCAGAAAAAGCTGCACATCGCTCAGGAGCGCGTGTTGCCTGCCATCACTCGTGACTGAAGCTGTACAGGAGAACACAACTCTGAGAGACAAACACTCTAGTTTGGAGTAGGGAAAAAAAAGGCACTTTGCTTGTGTTTTCTTCTAAAAGACAACTTTGAGTCTACCACCAGAAAAATGACTGTTTGTGGAAGCTGCCTAACCAAAGCCCTTCACATCATGGTTTGACCAGATCTCCAGAGACCTCTCGCAAGAACACCACAACCTTTGCGGGGCACAACACCCAGATCCATGGGCAGCGTGTCTCCTGAAAGGGCTCAGCCGAACACTCCTTACAGCTCCCAAAGCCAGGCTGCCGCCTCCTCTCCAACCTCCTTCTTCAACTGAAGCCATTCGCATTTGCTTTCAGTTTCAGCCCCTTGAGACATTCGGTTATTTTAGAAGGCAAAAACAACTTGCCTGGATATCAGATGGACACACGCAGCATCTTCTCTCCATATCACGGCTGTGATTCAAAAATGCCTCATTTGGGGAAGTGCTTTTATTTTCCTTATCTCTTCCCTTCGCCTGGCGTTGGAGACCAAAGAGGAATGGAGATGTGAATCAAGACCACTACCAGCTCCTGGCCAACACCAGCTGGCTGTTCCACACACCTTGTGCTGGTCTCTTAATAGGAAAGAGAACTCATCCTCAAATACGCTTCCAAGACAACTATACAGAAAAAGTGATTTTTGAACATAGTACCATAAAAAAATTCTTTAATTTGCAGCTAGTGGATGTGATGATGATGACCAAGCCATCTGTCTGTATGTAGCAAAGACCACAGAGGTAACAGATACACACGTGCTCCCAGAGGATGTCACACAAAGCGCTGTGCACACCAGCTCACTGGTGATCTGCTACATCGTTCTACCTGCTGGAGCTGCAATCTCTAAGAAAGACATCACGGTGTTTTTAAACAGCACCAAGAATGTTGTGAAACAGTTCAGGGTGAGAAAGAACAAAAGGTTAAAATAAACATAAAAGCAACAAGCAGAAGGGAATGTAGGGGTACGGTAAGGACTGTGAACCCGGGAGTCAAAGTGTGGGAAAACTCCAGAAAACATTCCTGGCGGTGCATTTGGGGGTCTCCGGTCTCTGCTTAACCTGCAGGACAGCACTTCCAGCAAAACACTCAGCTTCTCTCTTCAACCCTCCTGCCGAAGACAACAGCATAACACTCCCTTCAGTCTCCGTGGCTTTTCCAAGCTGCTAAATCTTTCCTGAAGGTTTTCCTACAGCCCTCACCTCTGCACTCCTGCCCCAGCACTCACAAAGCACCACACGGGATTTCACTGGAGAGCAGCCAGTCTCGGAGCTACCTCGAGCCTCATCACCACCTGACTGAAGTGTTCAACTTCACGTCAGCAGCTCAGTTTTTGGGGTGCTTCCCAGCATCATCCTGCACTTAGAACTAAGACCACGTGAAATTCATTCCTGCAGCCTTCAGACACTATGCTGAAGATATGGGTTCTCCCTTACACGCTTTGCTGTTGCAGCACTTCACGTTAATATTTCATTTTATGTTTCCTAACCACTCTCCAGTTCCCTGCCAAGGAAATTCCGCCACTGTGGGTGGTTCAATACAGCTGAAATTAGAAAGGCAAAAAGGAACCTTAAAGCAATTATTTTCAGCCCCTATCTGAAAGCTCTGTCATCTTTATGAGCTGATTGTAGAGATGCTGAATACTTTTCCTACTACACTTCCAGATAGTTTAGAAGACTATAGAGGAAGATCCTAGTTTAGTTATCTTGGTCTTTAGATCTTTTTTTACCCCCACACAGGAACATCTGTTTAAATTAAGCAACAGAAAAAACTGTGTCAAAGAAGGCAGAGTTATTTGTGTGCCTGCTGCAGAATCAGAACTCACCCTGGGCCGGGTTCACTGCGGAGAGAAACATCCCGTGTTCGTGTTCCTGTGCCGCCACTCTGCAGGTGGGTACCACCGCATAGCCCGGCGTCATCTGGAAACTACTGATCATTGTGTGATGAAACAGCCTCAAGAAAGTCGCTGGCAGGCTGGGGACTGCAAATCCCAAGCACTGACAGCAGAAAAGCTTCTTAACTAGGGATCTTTTCCCAGTGGGAAACATCTGCTCCGAAGCCCTTGCCTCTGACAGAGCACAGTTATTCAGAGAGAACTTAAACCGCTTCTGCAGTTTAGCTGGTAACATTTACACACCGTAGATGGCATGTACTGTAGCTCTCTGGTCTAAGCCCAGCATATTTAAACGTTACAGAACACACATTGCCCGAACTTGTAGACAGTTTGCAACTTTTTTTTTTTATCATTATTTTATCTGTGCATCCCTGTGAGCAAGCGGAGAATCTTTAACGCGGTCACAACACCTCTGCGAAGCGACACTGAGTATCAGTGTCATCCCACCCCTGCCAAAGCAAGGCTCAGGGGACAGGAATGAGAAGAAACACGGACCTTCTTCCCAAGCCTGCATCCAACACCACAATTTATAACAAACTGATGAAGGGGAAAGAAAACACCTTCAAAGAGAAAAGGGAAGAAGCAAAAATCAAACTTTCAGCCCCGAAGCAAAAGAGGGTTAGAAATATTCAGACTGATTCTTCAGCCCTTTCATCTCTAGCAATAAAGCCGCTGCTCCGGCTTGGACTGTGTTTACCTCAGAGTTAGTGGTAGGCTGTGCGGGGGGTGACCTCTGTCTTCTTGTGCTTCATGAAGTTCTTTCTTCTGGGCTGAGCGCGCCGTCTGACTGGTCCCCTCTGCGCTGGAAAATATCCTGCAGCCAGAGAAAAATGCTGCGAGAAGCTGCTGCTTCCTGGCAAATTTCACTAGAGTTAGTCAAGCAAACCCCTCCCAGAGCCAGCCCCCTCGGGCTCAGCTCAGAGCGGTGATATCATGGGCTGGTCCTGTAACCCGAGCAGAAGGACCGAGCAGAAAATTAAAGCGGGGGGGAGGGAAAAAAATCGAGCCAGAGTTGCGAGGACGGAGGTGGATTAGGAACGCGAACACTTTCTCAGGACACTTCTGGAGAAGCAGCACAGAGAATCCCATCGATACCAGTGCTAATTAATAGAGGGTGAGCACCGCCGGTTTTAAGCGCCCCAGTTTGATCCAGAGCCCCAGTGCCGAGGACTCTGCAAACAGAGAGGGAGTGCAGGGTCTGACAGGACAGCATCTTCAAACTTACCCCGCTCTTCCTGCAGCGTGGGGAGTGTGCAGCTCTCCGGGTATCACCCACCTTAACCCTTCAGCACCCAGCAACTCCTTTTCCCACAGCTTGATAGTCTTAAAGCTTGTAACTACAGCAGCTCAGACCAAGAACGTACTTAAAAACCGTGTAGATCTGCAGCAAGAGTTACTCCATCCTCCTTGACATTCCAAGGACTAACTAGATAAAAAACAATTCCTCATAAAACCCCAGACCAGTCGAAAACCCAGACCTCTGCTGTGTCAGAAAATCCAGAGCATCTGTGGGTGCAAACAGCTACCAGGGAAATAGCAACGCTGGTCTGAGCTAGTGGAAACAGCTCTACCAACAGAAGCGGCTCAACACATCAGACTGTTCTGAGGCAACTGTGAACTCCTGCAATCTTGTCAACTAGAAGGGGGGGTGTTGTTAAAACCGTCCTTTTTTCCTCCCCCATTTAGGCTTTTAATGCATCCTAACAATTCTAACCATTTCCATTTTCAGTAACCATGAAAATAAGAGAACAGCAGCTTCAAAATCTCTATTACAGAGACCTTGGAATTTTGTCTTCTGACCCAATTTTGGACAGCACCACATTCTGAAGCGTCAGCATTTCCCAGAGAATGGACATTTATTTTCTCACCAGCTCTGACCTTGGGTGTTTCTATGTTCAATGGGTTTTTCAGAAAGCTGACAGGCACAGGAAGAACCACAGGTATTCCCACCAGCTACTTTTTGAGGGAATATCCCCACTGATTTCAGTAAGATCGTGTTTGTAAAGGACTTTCTGTCAAGCCCTTCCCCAGCACAGGGCTGCTGCCTACAGCAGATGTGGCCAGGGTAGCCCTGCCTGGGTCCACATCAATTAGTAAATAAATGTTATGAAATTATTTTTAAAAGTTCGAGTGTTTAATCCACACCTCTGGATACATTTCCAGCAATGTAACTCCAAATCCCACAAGAACACGTCTGACATCAGACTTCTCCCTTTCCCCATCACTTCCCAAGCACAATTTGCCCACGCTGACTCTCGCCCGCTTCCTGCTCAGAGCGCTCACCGTTTTCTCAACCCTAACCCCAGCAAATGCAGCAGTTGTTCAGTCCCAGCTGCTCTGGCACTGATGTGCAGGGCTTCCCCACTCCCCGATGCCACCTTTTACTGGAAAGGGATGCCATGCTGAACTGGGCACCAACATTAAAGGAAACCGCAACGTGCTGGAAAGAGAGAGGGAGCTAGTTTGGAAGCGGCACGCAGCCTCCAATAATTTAAGCAAGGTCCCAGCTCTTCGCAGAATCAACTGGCACTACCAGAGCAGCTCAGCCTTCCTTGTAAGGGACCACAGGGTGTTCAGCACGAAGTGTCTCTTGCTCTCCGTTCACAGTCGGGTCCAGATCTGTGGGTTACCACTACCGGCATGGCAGGATTCTGAGGTGACACCCACCCAGAGGAGACTGCACCAGCTGGTCACACTGGTAGGGAGGCGACAGCCGCATTCCCACCAGCTGGCAAAGCCTCCTGCAGGACAATCCCCTAGTTTTGTGCACAGAGGAGGAAATAAGATAGTTAGAAAGAGAACAGCTGTTTCTTGGTGCGGTGGAGAGACTATCTAGATGTCAAGATGCCACTGAAATGGAGCCTAGCTCTTCTTCCCAGGAAAGCCAGCACGAGTGGTGAGGAGCAGCAGGTTTTCCAGCCCTAGTTCCCCTGTACCAGGAACACCCAGGAGAGAGGTGAAATGCCGCAGATGGCAGCTAGCATCGCTGCTATCAGCAGAGCTCCACCTCGTGGGACAGGCCTGGCCGGACTCACCGCAGGGACTTCGGGGAAAAGCGTGTCACAGCCGAAGCTCCCCAGAGCAGAGCTGTGTCAGCCTGGCAGCAAGCTGGAGGCAGCTTGGCCAGGGAAGGAATGTGCGAGCGTCCGCTGAGCAGAGCGTGGAGAAACACGACGGCCTGCCGGAGGAACGTGTGCCGACTGCCCAGGTCGGGTAAGGATACACGCAGCAAGTGCCATGCAGGCTTCCAGCGGATGGGAGAGCTTGGTGGCTGCATAAAAGGCAGGAATTCGGCAAAGCTCTCCAAGGTAACACGCTGGAATCAGGGAATTTGCTGCCCCCTTCATACTGCAGCTGGTTAAGACCAAAAGACAAGCACCTAGCCAAAAAAATAATCAGAAAACCTCTCAAAATCAGAGCCTACAGGAAGAACCTCTGCTCAAACTGGATTTGCACCATCTGATCATGCAAACAGGTGACCAGGAAAACCACTTGCCAGGCCCACCACCCGTGACAGACCTCTCGGGCTCTTTAACCATCACCTCACTGCTCTTTGGGCTCTGTGGAGTTTGCCACCCTTCACCACATATCTACCACTCCTCTTTACCCTCTCCCCAGCAGTCATCTTGCAGCTTCTTCAACGAAGGGGCAAAGAAGGACCATTGTGGGCAGCCGTACCAGTGGGCATCGGCTTCCTGCACTAGAGACTCCATACAACGGATACTCTGATGCAAAACATTTGCCCACGTGGCAGATAGAGCTGAATCTCTCAGCCATGCACACGGTCACCGTTTCAGGTCCCCATCCCTTGCCAACACGTTTTCTTCTGCACCTGCCTGAAGGACGTGCCTTGCCGTATAGACAATCAAGACTAGTTTTGACCAAGTAGTCACGGTCATGGTCCATGCTCCCCCAAATTAGGTACACGCTATTAGGTGCTATCATCTCTCCAATTTTCAGTTCTTTTTAAAAGAGAAGGCTCGTTGCCTCCCCAAACCATGTGTTTTCACCCTGTAGACTCTCTGGAGCCTCAGGTCGACTTGACCTTTGGAATTCACAGTGCAGTCACACTAAGTTCCGTAAAGGTTGCTCTGCACAAAGATGATCTCCATGATACCTGAAGGACCTGACCATTCTGTAAAAGTGTTAATGACACGTGGCAGTTTTCACACCAATTGGCTCTAGTGGAAAGTTCCTGCAATGTGTAATTGGAGAGCTAGATCCTGCTTTGGAGCTCACAGGTTGGCTACCGAACACCGGCAGTTCTGGAGAAGTGGGTCTAAGCTTCCCTCAAAAAAGGCATAAACTAATTTATATAATATGCTTAAAACCCTACTGGAACTTCTACGATTTCCACATCAGGAGTTTGGTGCCCAGACTCCCATCCCCTGCTGTTTGGTTACTGGGAGCTGCTGTTGAAAGGAGAGTAAACTCGGGCTGCTTCTGCTCAGGGGGAGGCCCTTACCTGACACAGCTCTTTTGCAGATCAGCCTCATAAGAGATCTGTGATAGACCCATGCCTTCCAGCCCTTGATTTGATGCATCATCTAGAGAGAAACACCTTCGACATCCATTGACTGCACCTGGCTCTGAGCAAACGAAAGGCTCGTACACTGAGGGGAGTGAAAACCTGAAGCCCCAAGAAATATTCACAGCAAATCTCTTTCTGTAGCAGCCCAGGGGCTCCGAGACAATGTCTGTTCTCATACACAACAGCAGCTGCTCCTTCTGGGTCCCAGGGAGTTCGAACAAGAGAAGTGCATACATTTTCCTTGTGTTTCTCTCCTCAACCTTCCAAGAAAGGGGTGAGGGAAGGCCAGTTAATACTGAAATCTCTCAACTGGAATGTGAGCTTCTGTTTTTTCTAGACCAAGGAAGACCCAAGCATCAGGTACTTTGCAAGTACTTTTCATTCTCTATCTGTAAGAGCTATTACTCAGAGGTTCTGGCTGTCTTTGAGCACCGATTCCAGGAGTCAGCTGTTGAAAGGCCACTTCCCCCAAGCAATCTCCTGACAAAAGGCAGGTGGCAGACAGGGACTGACCAGCAGGCACCAACATCCTTCCCCATACAGACGGCTTCCTGACAGATCCCCTCTGCACAGCTTGGCCATCCAGGAGATGGGTGTAGAAGGAGGTAAACCAAGTCTTGCCCCTAAAAATTGTGAAAAGAGGTGAGATTTCTAGAAAGGAAAAGAGTTTCAAGTCCAGCTTCACCAGTTTGAGGCAGTGTCAATGCTGTGGGAAAGCAGCACAAGTTAATCCCATGCGTGCAGTGAAATGACCCACTGTCCACAACACCCACACACTAACTCTCTGGAAAGAAGGATTGCGTTTTGTTGTCCGTCCCGAGGGGTGGCAGAGGTCCTGGAGGCTTCCCATCCCCTCCACTAGATGGCAAGAGTCCCCCTCCCACCAGCAGAGCTGGAAGCACACGCTGCATCCAGGGGTCAAGAGCCAGAGACCAGACTTCTGGCCCTGACGAGCACTGAGCTGCCAGAACTGGCCTCCCAACCAGCCTGTCAGGGTTGGTTTTGCTGGAATGAATAAACCTGCGTCCAGGAGAAAGGGAGGAGAGGGGAGAAACAGAACAGAATAAGGCTGTTTGTCTGTAGGAGGGGGAGGATGCTCAAGAACACGATGTACTGGTCGCCATTACTCCCAGGCAATTGCAGCAAATCCCTCCTCATCTTTAAAAGGTCTTACAGAAACATCTGTTTTAACATCTCTTGTGCTGATGCACTGAGACAGCTGAAAGAACATGTCCTAGCAAGGACAGTCTTTGCTAGCCGTTCTGTCCTTATGCAAAAACTTGAACAATTAGGTCAAAGACAGAGATTCCACTTGCTGAATGTGCAAGAGCTCCCTGCAAGGCCAGAACATGGGGTGCAAGAAAGGGGCAGCTGTGTAGGAGATGCATTCCACACCCCTGTGTCTGGTCCCACCATTTATTTATGCCCTGTCTATGTAATCAGCAAGGAGCTAAGGAGCCTCAGCTTTCCTGGCAGGTGATGCCCAAATAGTTACCTGAGGTTACTGCCTTCCACTACTCATTAGCAGAAGACCAGCCTGGCTAAA
>NW_010416437.1:26428-29322 GCF_000710305.1 Buceros rhinoceros silvestris | reverse complement strand
CCCCCTGCCCCCCCCTAAAATAACCCCACCAAACCTACCCAAACCCTGAAACAAGTCTGTGACTACAGTTTTTTTGTCCTTTGGTGCCAGGTAAATGTGCGGAATGGGATGACCTTACATGACTGTCTCATGAAGGCACTCAAAGTGAGAGGTCTGCAGCCAGAATGCTGTGCGGTTTTTCGCCTCCTCACTGAACCAAAAGGGTAAGAATCTGCAGAGTTATTGGTGACACTTTCAACTCGAGAAGGTGAAAGTCTCGGGTTGGAAATAGCAGCAAGAAGGCTTTCCTCTGCTCCTGGCTAGTTTCTTTTAAGAGTATACTTTGCTTGTGAACGCCTCTCTGTTGCTTTCTTTGCCCTACTCTAGGACAGCTCTTTCAGCGTCCTGGGTAATAAACATTTTATTTTTGTTTTAAAGCTAAATATTAAAAATGCTCAAAATTGAGGGGTGTACTCAAGTGCTTGTAGCATCTCACAGAGACTTTTGTCATCCTCTAGATGAAATGATGTGACATGCCATTGTATTTGAGGTGTGTTTCTCTTCTGCGTTTGCAGTTGGTGAACTTCAGTGCTGGTGATTCTTAGCCAACTTTGGTGAATGTCTCCTCTGCATGTTCAGTTTTAAGGCTCCATGCTCCTCTACAACTTTTCAATGTTTGGATTTAAATCTCACTTCAGATTATTTTTTGGACTGGGAATGCTGCTATTAAATACGAAATGATGCTTTACAAGCTGAGGGAGTGAAGATATCTCATGGAGTTAGTAACGTTTAACTTCACGCCTCCTAAGGCTTGGGCTTAAAGCTCTGTTTGTGGGTTCACATCTCTGTGTAACTGAGCCCGTTCTGGGGTCACCAGTAACTTCTGGTGCGGAAGCACGTAGTGCAGCTTTCATGTCACTAAGCCTGCCTTTCATAACTTCTTTCGTTTTCTTTGTGAGGGTGTTTCTGTGACTCCATTCCAGATTCTAGGTGTCTTATTTCAGATAATCTGTGTATCTGAATGACTTATGCATTAAAAAAATCAACACAAAGAGGCGAATTGCTATGTTTTCAGAGATGCTTCTGATTTTTTAAGTGAGAGACACCAAAATACAGTAAGACATTAGCCACACTTCTTTGTATTTGTTTTTAGTTTACTCCGGAAAAAACTGATTAAACATAGATCATTGATTAGGCCCAGCTTCTTACCTCTGAAGTAATTTTGTTGTCTACGTTTGCTCTTTCAGAAAAAAAGTGCGTTTGGATTGGAATACGGATGCTGCCTCCTTGATTGGCGAGGAACTGCGAGTGGACTTTCTTGACCATGTTCCACTCACTACACACAACTTTGTAAGCTCTTTCTCTGCTGTGTTTTGATGTAAATTGTACCAACTCAACCACATACTAAGTCAAAGAATATTTTAGGCATTAGGTACCTTTTGGCTTTCTAGACACGGAAATTTCAGCAGTGATTATTTGATTCTTTCACCCCTGCTGCCACCAAATTAGATGGACTAAATATCAATTTTCAGTGAAATGCCAGACTTTTCTTTATGTTCAGTGATTCCTGGGTGCCAGAGACTTTTAAAAGCTCGAAGTACACATACTCTTCAAAGGTCTGATGATTGCCATTTTTGTTTTGTATAAATATATATTTTTCTAACTGTTGTATTAAGATGATACATCTTTAAAGTCCAGAGCTGGGAGGTAACTTGCATTTTCAGTCTCTGGCTCATCAGTCAAAAAAGGCTGGATGAGTCTGGCAGCTTTCTTGGGACCTTCGGTAATTGTACTGAATGTAAGTAGGTGCTGGTAGTTCTGCAAGGTCATGACATCGTTTTTGAGCTGATTAGAGTAGTTTTGGGGGGATGAAAGACTTTAGGTTTGTAGTTCCTTCTCAAAAGTGGATTATTTCCTTAGTACAGAATAAATAAATACAGCTTCTCTCTTTTTTCCGCTAAGAGATACTGCCTAACTCTGACAGTTTTACCTGCCCTTACTTTGTTCTCCCTGGGAAGGAGCTCTGTTCCTTATTTTAGCCCTTTTGTTGTTTTGTCGCAGAAATATATTGTGTCAGGTAGCAAAATTAAAGAGTTGTTATTGACACCTGTTAGGTTAGGATTGATTTACAAAATCTGAAAGTAGCTTTGCTTCTACTTTACATTTTTAGAAAACTACAGGTAAAATCATCTGTAGTTGGTCACCAGAAAACGTATTTTTCTCTAGATCTGGAAGCAGCTCAAGCTTTGAGCCTTTCTCTACAGAGCCCCCTTCTTTCTCTGGAGGAACAAACCCTTTGGTCCATTTTAATCTTTTTTTTGTGTTTCATAAGCTTTAAAAAAATGTTAGATATCATTTTAAAAAGTAGAATTTCCTTAAACTGTATTATTTACTATGGAATTTAGGTCTTCTGCAAGGGGGGTATTGGTTAGTCATAAACAGACAACCATTTCGAGTAATAAAAAATAATGAGATGGTTGTTATTGTCTGATCCTCCTTCACCTCCTTGGCGATACTAAAAAAAAACTCAAAACCCCCAATCTTCCCCCCCTCCCCCTTAGCTTTCACCTTACTGAGCCCAAAATCCTGCCATTGAGTCGGACAGAACACTTTTCCTGTTTTTTCTTTCATTTTGTTTTTAAATAATTGGGTGAACAAAGCCCTCCATGTTTGTCAGCGTTCCAGGCTTCCAACCAAACTGGAAATACATGCAAGAATACTTTGGCGTGGTTTTACATTCAGCAGCACTTTGGGGGCACTGATAACATTTGAACATGGTATTTTGTGATGTCAAGCTCTGAGAATGTTACCTCAGCTAATGGAGAGAAGCCATAACTTGGATTAATCATTTAATGTGTTTTCTAGGCTCGAAAGACATTTCTGAAGCTCGCTTTCTGCGACATCTGCCAGAAGTT
>NW_010416437.1:7404-26324 GCF_000710305.1 Buceros rhinoceros silvestris | reverse complement strand
CCTGCTGAATGGCTTTCGGTGTCAGACATGTGGTTACAAATTCCATGAGCACTGCAGCACTAGAGTCCCAACCATGTGTGTTGACTGGAGCAATATCAGGCAACTCTTGTAAGAACTGTTCCTTTTTCATAGCAACAGTAACTCTCTGTGACAGACAAGCATTGGCATTTTAAAATCTGTCATCAGAGAGACAAGTTTGGCTTGTTGGGTGGTATCGTCACTTTGATCAATATACAGAACTTTTTGTGTTCTTACACAGAATGATTCATGCATCTGTCTGAGAGATTGCATTTTTAACAACTAAACGTGGTCCTGTCGTTAAGCGTTTTCTTTCACTGGCTGGTCATTAGAGTGTAGGATGACTTGTGCCACTTGGTGCTACCTGGGTTTAGTAGAACTTAAAACATTTGGTACCGAATGCCCTTTTAGGAAGATCTGAAGTCTGATGTAAAAATATTTGTATCTTAAGTTTAGAAAGAACACATGGAAATTTTCTTTGGGAGTCTGAAGACAGTTTTTAGTCGTACCATACAGAGAGGAAAAATACCATGTTAAGATAGGAATGTATTCATGAGTTAATTGTGCTGGAAAGAAGCAGCCCTTCAAATTTTCAGCTTTCAAGAACATTGTACAGGAGGTAGTGTAGCAGCTGAAATCGTAATTGTTTTTGTTGATATTTCAGTTTCTGCCGAAATTCAAATATCAGTGACAGTGGTGTCCCTGCACTACCTCCCTTGACAATGAGACGGATGCGGGAGTCTGTCTCCCGGATACCTGTTAGGTAAGCTAGTATTTCCTGTCATCTCTGCTTTGGGAAATACACTTGTTTGAAAACAAAGAGAAAAAAACCAACCACCAAAACACCCCCAACTCCTCCAAAATAGAACAGTTTTACAGAAGGTTGGGATAGATGTGCGAGAAGGCAACACCACTTCATTGTAGATAATGTGTAGTGACCTTTCTTGTTCCTAGATGCAAGAAGAACATTGATTTGGGATTTTCTATTTTTAATTTTTAGTCTTAAGATTTGAAGGCAGCATATCGAAGGTGTTCTGGAGACCTTTGTTTTCCTGCCTAAGAAAACTGAAGGCTCCCTTTGGTATTTTTGTGAATTAAATTAGTTTTATCTGATCAGGTAGTATATAAGTAAGGGTTTGTGACTCGGTTTGCATACACCGAAGTAACGTTCCAATGTTATGATGACAGATAAGAGTTTAAAGTGGCCTTAGCTGTGATTTATGACTCCTTGTTGAACTGGATTTTAGCGTTGGCCTCCTTTTAGCTGGTATTGGATTTTATGACTTCCTTGCTGGCTGTTCTATGCGAACCATTGAACAGTCTTGCAAACCTTTACAAATTCAGGGCTTAGCAGTAAAAGTAGCTCTTAAACTGTGGATTGAACAGGCTTGAAATGAGCGGTTTGTTTAAATTTTGCAGACCTGAATGAATCCAGCAAAGCCGGTGTGCTGTAGTCTATTAAATGTGGTCTGACAGGGGTTGAGGAGAACTGTGGCAAAATTTAACGGCAGAAACAGACTTAATGTTTAACGCACTAGAGAAATGTGTGAGCTGGCAAGAGTTTCAAGTTTTTAAATTTATTTCCTGAGTTAAACTGGGAATGATTCAGCTGACCAAATAGTTTAGTTAGTGCGTAACTTTTTCTGTTTGAAATTCTGTGTATATTGCTTTTGGTTACATTGAACAGTATTTTTCAATTGCTAGAGGGGAAAAAATAACCACAACTTTTCCTTTCTCTCTCTTCCCTTCCCAGTTCCCAGCACAGGTATTCTACACCTCATGCCTTCACATTCAACACATCAAATCGCTCCTCTGAGGGCTTGCTTTCCCAAAGGCAGCGATCTACGTCCACACCAAATGTCCACATGGTCAGCACTACGATGCCTGTAGACAGCCGGATAATTGAGGTAATACTGGTAATAGAATAAAGTTAAACTAAAATTGTGACTGGCCATCTACAGTCACGGGTTGGTTTTTCTTCTTTGCTTTTTGCCATTTGCTTACTGTTTGCCTTAGTTGGCCGAGTGAAGAACAACAGAGGTGACACATTTGCACAGGAAGTTGGTAGTTCATTCTTGCAGTCTCTGTCAAGTTTGCTGAAGTCGATTTTGGTGTCTGTAAAGATGTGGGGAAGCCTAACAATCAAGTTTCACAGATCTGAAAAGAAAATAAGCTCAGTTTTTCTGAAGAAATACTTACTAGACATGTCTAAAAATGTTCTTTTGAAGTTAACAATCAGGATTTATTGGGGTCTGGTGTTTTACTTTTAATCAGACTGTACAGGTTCTGTAAACCTGGGTGCAGTTCTCGGAGTGAGAATGCTCCGGTCAAAACTTACTAGCAATTTGTTTTGCATTATACCTGTTTGGAATTAACAGCAGTTCTGGACTGGTGTGCTAAAGCCTTCTGTATCTGAGAATGTTTCTGCTGTCACTTGCTTTCAAGCAGCTTCTTCTCCTTTTTTCCTACCTTAGACTGGCAGTAGTGAGAGACACTCTTTGAAGTCATGCTTAAAGCAGGTTTTTTTTGTTTCATTTTGTGATAACCCTGAAGTAAGGGAGTGGTGTGCAGGGAAGGCTTGCGAAAAGGGAGTGCTGAACTGCAGAACAGGAGAGAGAGCACTGTTAGCTCTTTGCTCTGGAATAGTTTAAAAACTCTTTAGGCTAAGCAGAAGTCTTTGACTGCCAAGTTTACTCGCATCTTTAGCTTCTATGAAATGTGAAGGCTCTGCAGTGTGCTGGTGTAGTCCTCTGGTCCTTCAGAACTGGAGAACAGTGCCCTGCAGCCCCATGAAGCTGTCCTGGTGAGAAGCTTTCTGTCATCGGGTTTTGGGGGGAGAGATACCCTCTCTTTCTCTTCTGAGCCTTCCAGCCTTTTTCACTGTGCCAGAAGCCCAGCTGACCATCTTTTATTGCATGAAAAATAATGAAGCACTCAAGAAAGAATATGGATTATTGAACTTTGTTGTGTGATGAACATTTAAGGAGACTTTGCTTTCTTTGTCCTTTATGATTGAGGACAGAAATGCTTTCTGTTCTGGTCCTTCATCAAAACCCAGAGTGAATAAAAATAGCTCTTACGTCTTAAAGGCAATAGCTGCTTTTCCAAAAGGCTTTAGAAAAAACATGATCACAAAAAAGATAGTCAAGGACTTCTAGAAGGACAGGAGAAAGACCACCTTAATAAAGTCGTTTACCAAAGGATGGATGCTAGTGAGTTTGTGGTTTTGAACAGGTTTTACTGCACTTAATTATCATATATCAAACAAACTAGGTTACTTCTTTCATTTATCCTAACAGTTAATTTAAAAAAAATTTTTTGTACTTCCTCTGTTCTTTTCTTTTATCTCTTACGGCGTTGGCCTAGAATAACAGCCTGAATGCTTCTCCCAGTTCCTGGTGCAGACGATTTTGTTTGAGGGGAAGAGTAGGTATTTTCTTGGTGCCTTTTGTTTTCATGTGATTAACAGGATTGCTGTAACTTGTAAGTCATGGCAGTGTCCACATGAAATGTTTAATCTGGAGTTGATTTGATGAAAACTTTTATAGCATGTTTATACTTAAATATTGAGGACGCTAATTGGAAGAGGCAAATTGATAGAAGGGCTTCGTCTTTAGGTGAGCTGGGTGAATCTGTACTTCTACGAAATCTGGTGTGAATTTGACTAGGTTGGGATTAGAGATACATTTTTTTAAAGCATAGAGATACATACATACATGAGAGATACAGGCATAGAGACACGAGAGGTACATGCATAGAGATACATGAAAGCAAAACCTTCTCAAGCACATCCGGAGTGTGGCTTCTTTCTTTGTCTGGAAACTGTTTTCTTGAATATAACTGTACAAACTCCTTAGATTGAGAACACGATGTACGGTTTTTACTTCACGTCAGAGTAAAGGTGCCAGACTACAGCACTGCGTATGGTGGTATGTGTGTTTTAAGAACAGCTCTAAAGAACACTGGTTATGGTTCATTTGCCACAGGATTAAAAAATAAAGAAAATATTCACATCAGGATTGAAGTATTTTTGATACTTCTTTCTTAAATAAGAGTTATGCATACATAAGTATAAGAATGATTTAAAATTACGTAGTTATCCTTTGCCAGCTTGTTTGAATGCAGTTACAGTCTCAGGCTGATGTACAAAACTCATCACTTGTTATTAATTCAGGCTCTTAAAGATTTTTATTGTCCTCAGGATGGACAAAAACTTGCTGGAGTTCTTCATTGGTAGTTTTTGCAGACTTCAGTTTGCTCAGGCGTAGAGGCGTACTCTGCAATAACTCTCTGTGTAGAGTCCAGCCTGGGAGAATGCAACTAGCTGAAATGCTGTAATACATAAATGAATCTTTACTAGGGATAATCCAACTTAATCTGAAAACTGTACGGTGGAATGTGGGCTTGTTCTGTCCTCCTGTGAACTCTTACATTGATTGTTCTACTAATGAGTTAGAAAGTTTAATTTGACTTCTATTAACTTGGACAGTATTTAACATTTCTGTAGTGCATGTTCTTGCTTTGTACTTACACAGTACCTGGATATTTTACCTTTCCTGTATGTACTTTGGGATAATACGTAGCAGGTGAGAAAAGCTGTGAAGTCCTGTTTGTCAGAGCTTAGTTGATCTTGTGCATGGCTGTAGAGTTGTGTTGTAACGTGCCTGTGGCATGGGGTGAGAGTTGTCGCACTGTACCGACTAGTGAGCTGTGTACCAATGTGCTTTTGAAATACCACTGACCTTTAATCTGTGGAAAAACACTTTGCAGATGAGATGGTTTTGTCTGAGGGCACTAGAAGTAGCCTTTTTTGGGTTGCAGTAGTGCTGTAGAGATACTTCAAAGTGGAAGTTGACTTGGAACATTTTAAGGGCTTTAAAATGTTTTCCTACTGTAACCCAGAACCTTTTTGAGACTCGTCCCTTAGAGATAATGCCTGTCCCCAGAGCTGGGTACACATCTGAGATAGGAGCATGTCAAAAGGTCTGGTGGTGGGAATGCAGACAGTGTTCCTGGTGGTTCTTCTGTTCCGTGTCTTTTCTTTTTTTTTTTCTCTTTCCTTTCTTTTTTTGGTTAATAACTTCTAATATGCTGTGAATATTTTTAGTGTTCTGTTAGAAATCACGAAGTGCATGGTTTTTAGCACATAGGATTCTCATAACTAGAAAATCACCAGGCTGTCATCTTTTGGAGGGCGTTGGTCCCTATCGCACTTGACCAAAATCATCAGGAATGATTTCAACACTGTTCCTGCTTGTTCCTCTGTGTGCTTTTGTGTGTCTATTAACTTTATTATCTGCCTTCTCTGTTTTAGGATGCAATTCGAAGCCATAGTGAATCAGGTATGGTTAAAAGAAATACAATCATTTATAGTATTATGTTGTTTGTTTTCTGGTTCATAAGTTGTTTTTCTTCTGTTTTTATTATTTAAGCCTCACCCTCTGCTCTGTCTGGGAGCCCTAACAATATGAGCCCAACTGGCTGGTCTCAGCCCAAAACCCCAGTCCCAGCCCAAAGAGAGAGAGCCCCTGGATCTAATACACAAGAGAAAAACAAAATTGTAAGTATTGCAGTGTTTGATTGAATTTTTTTTTTAAATATGTTAAACTAAGCTGTGGGAGTACTGGTGTGTTTGGATCAGTTTCTCTACGTAAAAACAGGACTAAAGCCAGTAGTAATCTTAGATCGTGCTGCGCTGTGTGCGTATGGGAGCAATATAATTTTAAGTAACTTGGGAAAGAGAGTGCTGTTTGTTGCCTTGCACTATAAATGCACAAAACAAAAGCATTGAAAACTAATTTCAGACAGTATTGTGAAACTGTTTTCCAGTACAGACCCAAGATTACCTTTCTAAAGCTTCAAGGGCTGCATCTCTGTTCCTGTTTTTTTTTTTAATCTGGTTAAAGTTAGCTGCTGTACCACTGTGTGAACGGCATTGCCTTGGCTTCCACCGAAGAAGGATATCGCTAATGCTGTGGTTTCCAGAGTAAAGGTAGTCACAGTGTCTCAGGGAAAAACAAATTTAACATAATGCAAGTTTTCCCTCAAAGATGATTTAAACTTAAGGGCTGGGCAGGAGGGAAGAAAGAAAAATTAGAATAATATTGAATAACGTATTGATTTTTTTGAAGGTTTATAGGATTTAACAATGAACGTGCAGTTGCTTAGTAGGACTCACTGTCATTAATTACTTAGATGTTGGAGAATTCTGTTCTCATTTGTTTGGTTTATTCCTTTTAAATATGTAAATGAGTTCCTGAACTTTGGCATTGTAGCTTTGAAAAAGTCAGTAAGTTTCGTAAGTACTTTAGATCGCTGTAAATAGTTGATTATAAAATATTTCTTCCTCTTAAGATCTAGGATGAGGGTTTAAGCTTCTAGTGCAGAGATCTTACTGAGAGCTGCTTTAGTAGTTCAAGCCATCCAAGAAAATGTTTTTGTCTTTTTTGTAAACAAACCCCAGAAACTGAGGAGAAAAACAAGTCCTGACTACAGGACAAAACCTTCAAGGTTTCAGCGGATCTTAAACTTGTACAAAGGACGTTATTCCATTCCTGGTGTGTATATGTAATATATTTCACGAAATACTTGGAGTAAAAGCCATGCCAATTTTTGTTCCAGAGGCCTCGTGGACAGAGAGATTCCAGTTACTACTGGGAAATAGAAGCAAGTGAAGTCATGCTTTCCACCAGAATAGGGTCGGGTTCTTTCGGAACAGTTTACAAAGGCAAATGGCATGGTAAGTCCTTGACAGGAATTACTGCTCCTCAAAATGGTAGGGCTGCAATCCAGAAAAAGGTAACGTCGTTTTAATGGTGCTGTGTGCTTACCTACCACCAAAGGTACTGAGTGAGAAATGCCCGTTTCCTAATAGTAGCAGTGGGGAAATCAAAGTGAAGAAGAGACCTCAAAGTCCAGATCTCAGAACTGCCATCTGCGTGTGCACTGTACTGGAGCCGATGCCGCTGTCTTCATTAGCATGTTCTACAACACCTTGTTTTCTGAAGAGTTTTCTTTCCATTGGCAGGGTTGAATTAGCGGAGTTAGCTGGGAAATTCCTCAGCTCGCTGTAAATTTGTATTTACCTCTTTTTGAATACCTCAGTGGTTTAATTAGCAAACTCCTATTCAGGGTGGCAGGGAAAGAACATAGGCATGAAATGCTTTGACTGTGGAGTTTTTCTGAGATAAAAATTGTTGCTGTGAGTTTTTGATACCAAGTTGGCTGAGTGCTATGAAAGGAGGCACACTGCAGAGCTACACAATTAGTTTCTAAATTCAGGGTTTGTGTTTTAGAAAGAAACACACGCAAACACCTCCAGGCCCTGATTTAAGTAGCATTGTTACTATAAAATAAGCTGACAAATGTAGAAGCATATCTTCCACCCTCTCTTTTTAAAGAATAAAGACTTGCATGTCTTAAAGCCAAATATTGTCAATGTTAATGGAAGGACAATCTTAGGCTAAAAGTATTATTCATGAACAGTTACACTGATTTTCATTACGTAAGTGAAATGGAACATGGAAATCAAAGGAAAAATAGCAGTAGGATTTCACTAGCCAAGGTAATAAACAAGAATTTCTTGTTAATATTTATTTTAAGGAAACATTTGCAGCTCTTCACATATCCAGAACTGTGGTGTGTTACAACAGGAGATGCATGGCTTATATGTCTTGCAAGTCTTTTCTGTGTAGAACTGAAGTAACTGTGAGTTCACTGTGCAAATTGGTGAAACTGCATGTTTTTTTGTAGTAGCCCTTTTTTATAGTACAAGTGCAGCAATCCAAATGTCTTGGTGATGCTGAATGAAATTGATTGAAGTGGGCAGGTGGCTCCAAACTGAAGTAGGAATTGTAGATGAAGTTAGAGTTGTTGGTTTTCCTAATGTGCCCCGCTGCCAAGGGCTGTTTGCAGTGAACCTTTGAGGAGCTCCTGTGGAAGACTGTGTACAGCTGTGGACTGTGTACAGCTGTGGACACAGTCAGGTTTCTCATAGGTTTCCCTGAATTTGTCTCCCGAACTAAAAATGAAGTATCAAGGACAGTCTTGCTCCAAGGAGCATGTGTCATGTTGAACAGATAACTGGTGCTTCTGTACTCTTCCAGATGGTTCTGAGGGTTAAGTGTTTGCACCCCTTCTGTTCCAGACCCCCTTTGGATCCTGTAGTGTCCTGTAGCATGCTTCTGAATTTAAAAGGCAGAAAGACAACCAAGGCAGTTTAAATGGGTTGGAAGATTGCCTCTCCTAAACACATTTCACCTTTGACCCTGGTAGTCAGTTCTAGGGATTTGGTGCTTTGGGGATGGCAGAAGCTGATTCTCTTCAGATTGCTGCTGAACAAAACAAGTCCTATTGGGTATTTGTTTCTGTAGAGAAAACTACTTGGAAAAAAATGTTTAAAAGAAAAAACAAAACAAAAAATCAAAAACCAACCAAAAAAACCCGAGTGTGGCATCTGATTCAGTAAGAACAGGATAAGGTTAAAAACGTCTCTTTGTCCGTGGAGCAAGGACCATAATGGAGAATATATTGAAAAACAATCTGAACACATTTGCCTGTAATCAGCAGGTGCTGTGTCCTTGCCTTGTGTGGGCAGAGCTCGCAGCAGTAGGCTCCAAGCACTGGCAGACCGTCAGGGGTTGTGTGCCAAGAGGGGCTGCAGTAGGAACCGGCTACTTCCAAGCCTGGGATTTTGGTAGTCACAGGAAGGTGTAGTCTTAGCAGTTGTATCCTGGTCTGGCCTGTAAGCAGAGAGATCTGTTAGTCACAGAACACTACGCATGCTGCCAACGTGGGATGCTTCTCTTTAGGAAGATAGTGAACTATGTACAGGTTAGTAGAGGTGAACTGTGCACAAATGAAGAATCTTAAGTATGCTTGGGGGAAAAAAAAAGGCTGCAATTTCAGTAACTTTTATGGTAAATGTATTTTCAGGGGATGTAGCAGTGAAGATACTAAAGGTTGTAGATCCAACCCCAGAACAGTTCCAGGCTTTCAGAAATGAAGTGGCCGTATTAAGGTAAGTTGGTAGTTTCATGGCTGAATTCCAAGGCACAGGATTTGCTGCTACCTCTTCTTTAGGCTGTCTTGTTCTATCTTTGATGTTTGAGAGATACAGAAAGCAGATTTCCAGAGAAGAAAAATAAAAAAGAGAGCATGTAGTCATACTTCTGTGTATTGTTGAGGAGCTATGAGGCAGCAGTCATAATTCAGAGTATTCCAGTGGTTCTTCACTATTTCTGAAAGTCGTCTTTTTAGATGAGTACTACAAACACTGTAACTGTTCGGGTCCCATTTGGCATGCAGTAAAAGGGAGGATTAATAAACTCTGCCTCAGTTCTCATCACTGGACAGAATACTTGAACTGTACCCTTTAAAGTGGCAGCATAAATGTTTTCTTTTTAATGTATACACCAATCTGCATAACTGTTTCTGCTTTCACGTACTGTTTTTGTAGTGTCCAGCTTCCTCTCTCTAATGTTGATCCTGAAAGTGAGCCAGTTGGAGTACGTAGGGATTCTCTTCTAGCTGTTAGTTCTATCTACACTTGTCACTTTTTCACAGCTTTCAGGGTGATTTCTGCTAGAAATTTCAAAACCCTTTGAGTTTTCATTACGTGTTTTTTCTTAAAGGTTGATTTTAAATAATGTCCTTGGAACTAAATGGCAGTATTTTTACTAAAAAGCAGACAATCAGATGATTCTATTTAAAAATTATAAAGTGGGAATTGTGGCGTATCTGTATTATTTAAAAAAACCCAACTTTACACACATATCCACCTAGCAAAAATTCTGCAGGAAACTCTTGGGTTTGGACTTGGAAGCTGAAATATGTTCCTCCAGCCAGCAAGGTATTTTTTAAAAGCATTTGAAAACAGTTTTCCTAAAGATACTAATTTCTCTTTCTGCTCCTTTCCATTAGGAAGACTCGGCATGTTAATATTTTGCTCTTCATGGGCTACATGACGAAAGACAACCTGGCCATTGTTACGCAGTGGTGTGAAGGAAGCAGCCTGTACAAACACCTGCACGTGCAAGAGACCAAGTTCCAGATGTTTCAGCTCATCGATATTGCCCGGCAGACAGCACAGGGCATGGAGTGAGTAGCATGAACAGTGCTGGCTGCTTCTGTCCTTGGAACAGCGTTCCCCTTCTCTTCCCCAAACCCCAGCACTGAAGGAGGAATGTGTCAGAATGGCGCATGCAGAACAGATTTTGTGCAGCCTTAATTCAAAACTTTCCTCTTGGATTTTTTTCCTGTGTATTCTTGCCTTCGTTCGTGTTAGACCACCAGTCCCTTGACAGCCAGCTCTTCTGTATTTGATCTTCTGTAGCTTGAGGTCTTACCGTAATGCACCAGATGAGACCCTGTTCTAAGCAGAGAATAAACCAGGGCTCCTGGTTTTCTCCGTGTCACTGACTATAACATTGCCATGCTGGCAAACACTAACTTGTACTCCTGGTACTTCTGTGAGGTGAGGGGATGGCTGTGCCCCTTCTGCAGCTACAGAACTCATACACAGAGCTGGAGGCATTTTTGGAGACGTTTTCCAGAGGTCTGAGTTCATACAGTAGCCACCTCATTGCTTGTTCAGAACATCTTATGATGTTTGTAGTGTAAAAGATGCTGATGCTGTCAGTGCTCCTTCATTTGTGGAGCAGGACCCAGGTTTCCAGGCAGATGCCCAGAAAAATAGGGACACGTGTCGTGACTGCAAAGTAAAGCAGTTTGGGAGCAGTAAACCTTGGCACAGCGCACAGATTTCTCACTGATGAGGACAGCACCCTGTTTTCTAGGGCACTACACAGTTACAGAACAATGACGCCCCCCTTTCTCTGCCTCGGACACGTTTACTGCATTGCTTCCGCTGTCTGTAATGCATGAGGCAGTGCTCTTCTCCCAGAGCACACACATCCTGTAAATGGATAAAGCAAGAGGTCTGGGATATGGTGGAATGTGTAATAAAATGTGGTGGGGTCTGTCTGTAAATGGAAAGGCTCCGCTGGTGGAAGCCACCTTCACCATGGTGCTTCTCTGCTTTTTCTTCCACAGCTATTTACATGCCAAGAATATCATCCACAGAGACATGAAGTCCAACAGTATCCTTTCCTAGTTCTGTCATATTGCCCTTAACGGCAGTGTGATTTGTTGCTAATATGGAGCTTTTTGCAGGGGTTGAAGTAGTGGTTTCACACGTATGTAACTACTGGGTGATTCCTGTTGATAAGCAAGAAGTTACTTGTTAGTCAGGACTTCAACAGAACGTGTGTTTTTGCTGACCAAACTGTGCTGACAGAGAGGAGAGACGTGCAAACGCTTGTGCTCCAGAAGCAGCTTACTGCACTGAAATGGGGTTTACAGAGTTCTCTGTTGCCCAGATGCTGTCCTGGGGAGAAGCTGCCCCCTTTGCTGGATGGGCTATCGATGGGTGTGCCTGCACGTGCTGATGCATGTGTGCACGGAAGGGTTTTATTACTGTTTCCCTTATGTTTTAAATAAATTTAAAACACCTTCATATGACTAGCAGAAATGAAGCCAAAAATCTTAGTTTAAACTCAAGAAAAGGTAACATTTTACCACTCTGTTTTTTGCAAAAATAGAGATTTATTAATGCCTATGGAGTAAAAATGTTGTCAGTTGGGGACTTTTGCCTTTGAAAATGCCAGCTTTTGAAATTGCCGGGAGGAGCATCCACTGAGCTAGTGGACGCCAGTGGTTTAAGTACCTGCAGCCATAGATGTTCATTTGCACAGCTGATTTCTATCCTAACTCGCCGAAGACATAAATGTACAAATAATGCTGAAGCATCTAGTCTTGTTCAGTCTTACATGTTAACTCTGTAAATAGAGATGTCATAAAATGACTTTTCCTGTGTTCAAGGTACAGCTCGTAGCAGGTTTAGAACAATAATCAGCAGTATTCTTGGGTAGTTGGCTTGCATTTGCAATTACCCATCCAGACCCTGGGTCATGACACCAGAAAACATGGAATGTCTCCTCGAGTTCTCGACAGCGTTTCTTTAACGCCTGTTCAGATATATTTCTCCATGAAGGCCTCACAGTGAAAATCGGCGACTTTGGCCTGGCCACTGTCAAATCCCGGTGGAGTGGGTCGCAGCAGGTGGAGCAGCCCAGTGGTTCAGTCCTGTGGATGGTGAGCAAAACACTTCACAGCTTTTCAATAGCTGCCTGTCATTCTGTTAACAGAGGGGTTCGTTAGGGCCGAGGAGACTCTTGCTCCAGTTGTGGTGGAAATTGGAGTGCTGAATCGCCCAAAGCTGACAGTGTTCTTCAGCTGAGGATTCAGCCTTTGGTTTCGGTATTGAAGGCAGAGCCAGGGCTGTCAGTGGAACTGTGAGGAGCAGTTCCAAGGGAAGAGTAAAGCCTTTCTCCTGCCACAACCCTGTCTTTCCCCAAAGGGGCTAGTCTTGCTGCAAAGCAGGCTTTAATCGGCTTTGTGGAGTCAGTGAGACCCTGTCTTCCTCTGCGCTTGTCATCGTGGCCTCTTCTTCCCCTGCTCTGGAGGTGGGACCGTCCCTTCTCCTGCACACTTGCTGACTGCACGCTGGGATGGAGGAAGGATAGGGAGCACTTCCGGAAGGTTGGGAATGAGTGCAGTTCATCTCTGGGGCTGTGGTGAGATGTTCACGTGGACCAAGGCACTGCTGTCAGGCCACCGCTGCTCCTTACCCTGCACCAGAGCTGTGCTAGGTGCTGAGGCAGCTCAGGACTGTCGCAGGGGAGTGTCAGTTTATGGACAGAAGTTCTCAAGTTCTACTGGAAAGTTTATGGAGTTTCTTTTGGAAGTGGAGCTGCAAAGTCCTTGCCTGAGAGCACATTCCCCACAATTCTGCTTTATGCTGAACTTCTGCTGGAATTTAACAGGCAGTTTCACAATTTTCCTTCCAAAAATCACCTGGACAAAATCTGTTCAGTAACTTTAGATCTGTGAGTATTTGGTTTTCCTTTCTAAAAATTGTGTTTTATTCCTAGGCTTGCAACCTGTGGTATTACTGTAGTACTTGCATTTTGAGAGCAGTCAGGAAGTGTTCTCTACCAATAGCAGGATGCTTGGCCAAGATCTGTTTGTGACCTATAAAATACACAAATTACCTGGAACAAAGTTGCAAAAGCATCAACATTTTTTTTTTCTTAAAACAAGCCAAAGCTTTTTGCAGCCTTCCATTCAATGATTTAAAACTAGCTCACCTCACAGTGTGTCTGTCGGTGAAACAGATCTGGGGAAAAAGCTGCATTTTTGCTCCTTTTTTTTCCTTCTATTTTAATCATTCCTAGATGATCTTTGAGTTGTCAGGAGGTAGTTGTCAGTTGAAGGGGAGGCTGGTTCTGTTTCCTTGAAAGGTGATTTCCCTGAAAGGATGGTGGTGGTTGTTCTGTTGTCCTTTAGCACTTTGCTCAGTAATTCTGAGGGGCTTTTTTAGAGGGGAGAAAAACCTTAGTCCACAGGAAGGATATCTTGATGGTTTACATCTTGTTTATTAAAGCACTCAACGTTGTTTGATTTTTATCACTAAGGTGCAGAGTAGTGCTGCCTGGGCTTTGGCCAGGCCTGAGGTAAAACTCCTCGAAGGTTTTGAGGTACCTGTGCTCACTCAGTTTTGGTTGAGCTCACTCTCTGCTTTCCAGATACCTTCCCCTTCTCTCATCCTTCTCGTTTCTGAGTTCTGTTAATAATGCTCATAACTGGTGCCTTTTTCTCCTCCCGCAGGCCCCAGAAGTGATCCGGATGCAGGACAGTAACCCGTTCAGCTTTCAGTCTGATGTCTACTCCTACGGAATAGTGTTATATGAGCTCATGACAGGAGAGCTGCCCTACTCCGACATCAAAAACCGCGACCAGGTAGGAAGCGTTCCTGGAACGCTGCCTTGCCTTTCTGGGCATGGCAGCAAGGGCCAAACAAGAACTGACCCCTTGTTTACAGCCCGATTTGTTTCGGCAGTAACTCCCTGTAATTGAGCATTTACTGAAAGAGTAACAGTGACAGTTACTCAGAGGAAAAAAAGTGTCTTTTTTATGAATGCTTGAGTGCCCTGTTAGTTAATTCACGGGTAGAGCTGTTGCTTCATCAGCCGCTCCCTTTCCCTGCCTTAGCATGGGCAATGCTAACTCTTCTGCAGGGTGGAGCTGAGGCTGCTAGAGCTCTTTGATCTCCAGTTTGCCGATCCTCAGTGTGGTTTGTGGGTTTTGTTGTTTTAAATTACAATGAGAAGATCTTACAATGAGAAGGGTGGGTGTATGGGGACAAACTATTGATTTGAGCTCCTCTTAGGTTATATAGTCTGTACTCCAAGTAAAAAGGGCCAGTTGTCAAGTTAAGGAAGTTGTTTCTTATTTTTAAGACCATCTACAAATTGGAATATTGGAAGGGGGTTTAATTCATTGTACTGAAATGATACTGAAATTGTATTACTGTCACGAAACACGTGGCACTTGTCCCTCAAGTAAGGTTTGTGCAGAGGGATGGCAGAGAGAGGCCTTATTTTAGCAACATTATCTTGACCTTTTTCCTGAGACATTAGTTGAAAAAGAAACAGCAGCATGTTTTGTTCTGTTGATCCCTCCTTCTCCCCATAAAACCCCAAACAAACATGGCCCCCTCAACCAGCCAACCCCCACCCAGTTTGCCAGTGAATAGTCTCATCAGTGCTCTATAGTCAACTTGTCAGGTTTGGACTAAGCCAGAAAATGGATTTTCCAACACTAACAATGTCTTTGATGACCCCATTGTGCCAAACTGGCCACTTGAAACTGCTCACTTTGAGGCTCGTTTGTCCCGGTGGCTTTGGCTGAAGGATGTGGCCGTGTCCTGTACCTCTCCGTTCTGAACACGGTAGTTCCCACACAAAGCACCGTGTTGCTCCGATTTAATCGTGTCCCACGTAACACAAGAGCAGGACTACTGTTTCAGTTCACGGATTCAGCCAAACCCCATGCTCTGCTGGTGCACGCACCTTTGGTGTGCACGGTCAGTCACTAAAGCTATTGACCAGTGAGACAACCCACAGCCTTTGTTCCCTGCTACTCGCTTGTGTTTCAGATCATTTTCATGGTCGGCCGAGGGTACGCTTCTCCAGACCTCAGCAAGCTGTACAAGAACTGCCCCAAAGCCATGAAGAGGCTTGTAGCTGATTGTTTGAAGAAAGTTAGGGAAGAACGACCTCTCTTTCCACAAGTAAGTGTATTTTATGCCTGTTATGGCATAAACAGCTGTCAGCTCCCAAAGCATTCTATGCAGACAGAAGTTGTGGTTTATCTAAAGTGTCTTTATTCCTATGAGCATCTGCCATGGGCAGCGTGTGACTCTGGTGGTGCCTGTTCCTGTGTGAAGGTTGTTAAAAATTGCTACCCATGAAGCTGAGTTAGACCAGCGCTGGAGCGGTTTGCTTCAGCAGCTGACACGTGTCAGAGATAACAAAAAACCCCCCAACACAACAAACCCCCAACTATCTTTGTATTTGCATTTCACTGTAGTGCAGGTCTGAGCGAGACGAGAGCCCTCCTCCGCAGTTACCAACAAGCAGGCAGAATCCACTGGGGACGTGAACACTTGGAGCAGCTTTTGGTCTTTTTACACAGGGTGCTTTACTTTCCTCCTGCCACTGTGAGGGTGACAAAGGTGCTTCTCTTACATTAAACAGCTGGAAAAATTGCTTCCTGCTGTTACAGTCGAGTAATTTCTGCTGTTTAAAAAGTTCTCCCTAAGTGTTGTTTGAACAGGCTGTGGCAGATGGCGCAGCTCTCCCTGTGCTCTGATGGAGTCGGTGACGTCTGTGAGCTAATGCCAAGTGCCTGCCACCCTCTGAACGTGGCCAGACTCCCCAGACCGAAGGGACGCTGGGGCAGGGCCTGATAATTCACACTGGAGCGGCTCCTGGAGCGCTGCCTTCAGGGCCTCCCCCTGCTCTGGGGTTGCTGTGAAAGACACGCTTAAAAACAGGAGCTGTGTGTCTAACAGCCGCCTTGTACCTGTTCCCTCAGATCCTGTCGTCCATCGAACTGTTGCAACATTCTTTACCCAAGATCAACCGGAGCGCCTCCGAGCCCTCCCTGCACCGCGCCACCCACACAGAGGACATCAACGCCTGCACGTTATCGTCCACAAGACTGCCCGTCTTCTAGGGCCACGCTGCCTCCCCACGTTCTCCCCAGGGATGGGGACGGAACGGGAGGAACCGAATCGTGCTTTAATGCTTCCGTGTACAGGATCAGTGCCAGCAGATCACCTGCGTCCCAGTCTGCAGAACAAGCTGCTAAGGATTCCTGCAGTTCTCATTCTGCAGGGACACAGCTCCACATCGCCTTTTTCTACCGTTCCTTTTACTGGGACAGTTGACAGACGATAAATCAAGAGATCTATTACTATTTTTTTAATAGATGCACTTGAGCCTTATTTTTCCCATACGCAGAAGCGCTGGATGGTCCCTTGGCAGCGTTTCTGGCTTGATTTGAACCTGTTGTTACCTGGGTGTTTGTCAGCCAGGCCGGCCTGCCTTGCCATCGGTGGGCAGCCGACGCACTGTGGTGCTTCTTGATCGCCCTGCACCACTTCGGCTGGGGGAGCTCTGCCTGAGCGGGCGTCTGCAAACCAGACTGAGGGGAGAGCAAAACACTCTCTGCAGAAATCAGCTCCTGCCTGCGAGCTTTCGTCAAGCCAATGAAATAAGTTAAAATGCTAATTCAACACAAATAGTTGCAATAGTTTTGCACATAGAAGAAAAACTCTTGCAAAAAGAACAGAGTCCCTTCTGAACCGCGCTGCGCAGAGCAGGAAGCTGGCCAGCCTCGCTGCGGTCAGCAGCAGCAGTTCAGCAGCTTACTCTGGTACTAGGGACTGGTTTCCTGCTGCCGGTGAGGCGGGAGTGCCGGGACAGGCTTCAGGGCCGAGCAGCGTTATCCTGTGAGCGTAGTCGTTGTCCCACCTGAAGCTGTTGTCCAGGAGATGCACTACCAAGAGGAAACTGAGCATATACAGTTTTTCTTGCTGATTTGGGTTTTAATTGTGTTTTTATTGCTCCTGAGAAAATGCATTTATTGTAAGCCAAGGTTCCTCTGATTATCTTATTTTAATAAAATAAATTAAATTTCAGGTTTAAGATGCAATGTCATCATTTAATGTCGTAACCCACAGTTCTGGCACGCACATTTGCATTCGACAGATGCTGACAGTGACGCTCCACTAATGGTTAAAGATATCCTAGGACAGGGACTAGCAGTTCAAGTCGAAACACACTCACTACACAGCCGAGGGCTTTCCAGGCACCTCTGTCACACGATGATTTTACTCTGCTAACAGTCATCTTTCAGCAGCATCTCCTTGTTGAGCTACCTCCACCGCTGTTCCGCTGCACCACTCCCGCCGTCTCCTCCCTGCTGGGAGCCCGTGCTTTACTGGGGCAGCAGGGGAGGGTTTGGCTGGGCTGAGCTCCACAGGTGACAAAACCCAGGATGTCATCGAAGGGTTCTGTTTAAAGACGAGTCTGAGGGAGCCAGTGGCAGCTGTGTTCCCAGTCTTCCTCTGTGGCGTCTTCCTCGGTGTGGGCCATTGCATACGGGGCTCTGTCCAAGCACTGTTTCTGGAAGGGTGGAACATTAATCCTTAGGGGATAACTGAGCGTGACCCTAAAATTTGGTAGCTAAAAGGAAGGGTTGAAGGTGACTGTTCCCTAGAGTTCTGCATGACTTTTAATCCTGCTCTTGGTATCTGAACTGCGGCCCTCTCTAAACACCATTTGTCTCTCATTTTACCTTCATTATAGTAAGTTTAAGAAGGAAAAAAAAAAAGTGATGGCACCCGCTTCTCCTTCAGCCCTAATTGCCAAAAAGAAACCACCAACTGCTAGTTTTTAGAACAGCTTATGTGTCTCTTGAAAAATTATTTTTGATAAATTGGCGGCTTGTTTTGACCAGCACTTGATGTCAAATGGGATGAATGCTGCTATGTAAAGAATAGAGGAGGTCTGAGTTCCTAGGTGTTGTAGTCTGAAATCAAAACTTCTGTGTGTGTCTTCCCTCGGTAGCTCTGACAAACAAGTTCTCTCTAATTTCAGACTACTGTTACCTGGCTTATGTTGTCATGGGGCAAAGTAATCAGCAATGCCTTGTTTAAGGTAAATAACATCCTTGCCATCGACTTTTTTGACTGTATTGTAGTACTAAACTATTTCTCTCTGGGGAAAAAAAACCTAAACAAACGTGCAAGACCAGCAAGAAACAAGCTTCAGGGGGGAGGCTCTGGGCTGTGCCTGTATTCCAGGGGGCTGGGGCAGGCGCTCCTCAGCGGTGCTCAGAGTGTTGCGGCTGTTAGTGAGCCCTTCCTTTTCCTTCAGCTTCCTGAGGAGTGGGTACCTCGGCCCCTCGACCCTTCACATTTCCTCAGTAGGGGTGAAGGATTACACCGACGCCTCCCCAGAGTAAGGCCTTCGCTGGTGCCTTCGTGGGCCGGGCCCAAAAGGAAGCTGACATGGAAGTGGTTATGGGGACCTGAAAGTGAAGGCCTGACTTTGAAGCAGAGACCATTAAAAATTAACTTCAGGGGGGAGATAACTGTGGCAAAGTTACATTTCCCAGGTCAGAACCAAGCAAAACGTGCATGTTGCATTTGAGGGAACTGGTGGTGTGTGGAGACGGAGAAGTTCTCCCTCTCCTGTTGAGCCCTCACAGAACTGCGGCATTGGCTTTGTCCCAGAAATGGCACCAGCAGCGGAAGTGCATCAGCCAGAGTCATGGAGTTCCTGCATGTGCAAGTATTTGACTCCCTGGTGAAGGCTGCTGCTCCCTCCCCTCGTGTTCAGCCCACATCAGGGTTCTGCATGCCTGTCTCTAAAGATACCTGGCGTCAGAACACAGTTTGTGTAGTCTCGGAGCTCATGGCTTTCAGCAGG
>NW_010416437.1:611-7274 GCF_000710305.1 Buceros rhinoceros silvestris | reverse complement strand
AGGAGAGCAGCCTTGTCCTCCCGCCAGGAGTGAGCAGGACAGGGGGAAACACTGCTGGTACCAGGGTCGTTTGATGCCCAGACCAAATTTTTGATTTAACTGCAGAGTTCATACAAATAACAGCAGAATTAACTTCGTGTGTCAAATTTCGCAGTCAAACTGCTTTTCCTTGAAGCAAATGGCCTTAAGTTGTGCCTGGGGAGTGCCGAGGTTAGGTATCAGGATGAACTTCTTGACAGAGTGTTGTGAAGCCTTGGAACAGGCTGCCCAGGGAGGTGGTGGAGTCCCCATCCCTGGAGGGCTTTAACAGATGTGTGGGTGTGGTGCTGAGGGACGTGGTTTAGGGACCCTGGCAGCGCAGGGGGAGCAGTTGGACTTGGTGATCTTAAAGGACCAGGTGATTCTGTGATTTTTTTGCAACTCAAACATGACTTAAGTTTTTAGTAAAAGTAAAATTCCGTAACAGTTCCCTTAACTGAGCTGTGCCTTAAGCCCTCCTCTGGACCAGGCCAGTGGGCAGCTGGAGACAGTGCTCTGGGGGAAGGAGTAGCCACCTCTGACTGCCCTGGAGGCACCCGGTGATGGAAAAACCTGGTTAAGAAAAGCAGCACTTCGAAGCCCTCATTTCTTCCATAACTGGAGCGATTTGTGCTGTAGTAAGATCACTGACATGAGGAGCACAGAAAGTTACTCAGTTACTGCATTTAATTTTGGCTACTTCACTGCAGGGACTCAAGGATTCCCTTCCAGTTAAATACACATGAACTAAGTCAAACTCCACAAAACTGTCACGCGTGCTGTCGCGGCAACTGCTGGAGGGACCCGCTGCTGCTCGCTGGCTTTCACCCTCCCGTCCGCACTGTAGGTTTGATTTAGCTGCTGGTGTGACCCAGCGCTGCTCTGCCAGGCCAGACCCCCGCGTACAGCTGTGGCTGCTGCCAGCAGGAGCTCCGAGAGACGCCGATGACTGGAGAACCAGGGCAGGGCCTTGGGTCCAGCCCCGCGCCGGAAACACTTGCCGTAGGAACACAGGGGACTTCTGCTGCGCACCGGGTCCTGCACTGAGGTACAGTGTATTGGCTCTCAAATCTCTGCTTCGGGAAGAAAAAGCTCCACTGATTATTATCCCCACGGGGTTGTTGTAGAGAGATATTTAGTTGATTTAGTGAGGAAAAAAATACACACCCAAAGTAGCATTAGCAACAGTTTCTAAGCAGCACCCTACACTTCAAATGGTGGGAGAAGGGCTGGCTGACAGCAGCGCCCAGCTCAGGGGCCAAAGAGGGAGAAAACCCTCGCGGGACCACAGGGGTTTTCCATGCATTCAATCAACTGAACTTTTAAAAGACACTTTAGTATTTTTGTGGCCCTCCCAAACCTATCTGAGAACCTGACCAGGATGCACAAGGGACCCACAGGGCACGTTCTTTCTAGCTGTGCTGATAGTAAAAGCAGCGCTCAGTAAATAGCTGGGGTGTTGCAGCTGCCAGCACCTTGAGTCCCCTCAGTGAGATGTAGCAGAATCCTCCTCAGCCCCAGAGAGGTGCATGAAAAGTTCTCCCAGCTCTGTGACATCGTCGTCTGTGCTGGTCACAGTCCGGCTTTCTCTGTCTTCAATGAAGTCCCACAGACGAACGGAATTGAAGAACTGGAATAGAGGAAAAGCTGCCTCAGCGTGAACCAGGACTTGTCCCTGTCCCCACAAAGGATTTTTCCCTTAGAAAGAAGCCGAGAACCCAGATGCTGGGTTGGGCTGGGCTTTTCTGATTATTCCGGCAGCCTTTGCTGTGGAAGGCAAGTGACACCAGCTCTCTTTCACGGGACAGTGAACAGAGCCAGGCCAGACCCACCGGCGCTGACGAGCTGGCCCCACATCACCAGGCCTGCTCTGAGCACGGGGGTGGGGCCAGGCCATAAGGAGATTTTGAGGCAGCTTTGAACTTCTGATCTGGTCTTACCCCCAGCTGCAGGCACGTGAGAGGTGGTTTTGGTACCGCAGGTGAAAGCTTCCTGCAGAGGAATTTGGCCGGTGAAGGTTTGTCAGGGGAAGGAGTGGTGGAAAGAATAAAGATAATACTTTTTTGCTAGTAAAGAAAAGGTGCCCTCTCCATCCCCTAATAACAAATTGAGTGCCAAGGACACATTTGTCACGTCTCCAAGGCCCTCCATGGCGTGAATCACATCCACGCAGTACTCTGGACAGTCAAGACCGGCGCCTTCCCTTACCCGCACGGTCCCCTCAGAGCTCAGCTGCTTCCGCGGTTTTTCAGGTTCCGCCCGCGTCCCGTCTGGGTAAGCGTGAAGGTAGAGACACTTCCCTCCAAAGGGGCACGTTCCTTTCCCTTGCTCAAAGTACTTGCAGGGCTTTTTACTGGTTTAATTAGAAGAGAAAGTTACTACAGTAGATCCCGTCCCCTCCCCACGGCTGAGAAAGAATATTAAAAGCAAACAAAGAAATACATAAAAGAGCAGCAGAAGCCAAAAAAACCCCAAAACCAAACTGTCTTAAGACGCAGAAAGTGAAGGACAGTCAAAGGCCGTTGCTGGTCCCACACAAGTGCATTTTCATCACACTGCACCAACCCATTGTGGTTTTTCCAGCAGCATCCCCCTCCCCTGTTTGCTACCAGCATATTTGTGACCCAGCTCCTCTCCTCATCTCCTTCGTTAGATCTACAGCATCATTCCGTTGCTTTCTGTTTCCATCAGCTTTGCGGTTCCAGCAAAGCCACTAAGCCCTCCTGTTCACCTGCCTGCCAGGAGCTCCATCCACAGAATGCCTGCACCGAAGTCGATTTCCTCTGCGCCACCCCGCGCTCAGCTCAGCTGAGTGCTTCAGCAAGGCCCCTTTTTGTGTTCTCTTCCATTCAACCGGCCGGCAAGAGCCAAACCCAACGTCCCGCAGAGCTCGACACCTCTAGTCCAGTAGCACTGCGGCTGACCTGGCCGCCAACACGCCCGGTTAAACGCTGCACGAAGCTGAGCCCTTGAGCACCGCTCACTGCCCTCCCTCCAGTCCTTCTGAATTAGAACAAGAAACTCGACCAGCGGCCGGGTTCTGACAACAAACTGCCTGAGGGACTGAAGGTCCGAGCAATTCACATTATTCAAATGGTTTGCCTGACTCTAAGATAAACCAAGACAAGATGCTGGATTCAACACTCAGCAGCGCGGTTCTGCTGCCAGCAGTTCTCTGCCATGCCAGGACAGGGCTCGAGTGGTGGCTCCCCAGGCAGGTGGCAGGCTGGTGGCAGCAGCAGCAGCGCCTGGGGTACAGCACGGCCACGTTCTTCTATGCTCGCAGGGACATGTTTAAAGGTAGGTGCACATCCCCGAATAAAGTGCACAACCTTCTGCAAACCGGTCACCGTTCACCTGGGCCAGACCCAGCTCTGCTCATGCAACTTCCTGAGGGCAGACGGGGAGCTGCAGCGGCACCGTGCTGCGCCGCGCACCAGCCAACACTGCGCCCCAGACAGGCTCCACTGAGCCCACCCCGCAGCAGCCCCCGCCCAGCGCTGCCAGCAGCCGGCAAAGCCTTGCTGGGCGATAAAAGGGGGCAGCCACACGGCATCTTCCATTTCCAGGAGACAGTGCAGAAGCCCTGTGAATTCCTACCCTTCGCCTCGAGACACTGTTCCATCTTCCTGCCCTGTCTGCTCTCCCCAGGAGCTGACGACCTTCCCCAAGGTACGGTGCCAGGATCAACAGAAAACGCGTGAAGCCGGTTTTGGCCAGTGGCCCGAAACAGCTTCACCATTTCAGAGCGCAGCGAGTCTGAGCAAGCTCCGAGATATAATTACGCGACAGACGCTGTCACGGCAGTCGCGACGTTCAGTAAAAGTGTTCACCGAGATTAAGAGCTCTCCATGAAGTTAAAAATAGCGGTGCTTTGATGGACTGAGCTGCGGTGTCACTGTTGTTAGGACCATGTAAACGGTGTCTGTTGTTACAGAACTCACCCCACTCCCTGCTTAAACGCCTCTATCAGCTCGTTCTTCTTCTCCTGGTCCTCGACCCAGTAAGCGCTGGGGATGACGAATTCAGAGATCACGCGGCACTCCGGGCAGGACCTGAGCGGACAAGACAAAACAGCAGTGCTGTCACTCACCAAGCGCGGGACCCCTCGGAGCCTCTGCCAGCAGCAGCAGCAACATAACGCGACTCGCGGAACGGGACCCGATGGCTGCCAGCAGCACGGGGTGCTTCACTCAGCAGCTTTGCAAGGCGCAGTTCTAAAATCAAGAGTAAAATACGCAGCTTCAGGCACCTCCGCAAGCCCAGGAGAGGCTTCCTGCCCTGCACCCCTCCAGCGCTGTAACAGAGCCCGGCTCCCCGCGGTTAGACCCAGGCCAAGCCCCTCTGGATTCACTGCTGTGGAGGAATGTAAAACACATGCTGGTATTTAACCCACGCTCACATCCCATCCCAGGGCGCTGCTTCTGAAAGAGACCCACTCGCAGCCCCTGCTGCAGGCAGGGTATCCCAGTATCCCAGTTCCTGTCCAGCAGAAGCTCGTCTCCACACCAGTTACGTCCTCGGGAGCCAGCGTTCGCTTCCATCACGTTTACAAAGCAGGGGGTGCACACTAGTCTGTGCTGGCAGGTGCCTGACAGGTTTTTCCCCCTTTTCCTCAGCACATATGGAACGTGAGAGTTTGCAAAGAGAGTCCTAGGAAGAGGACCTTGCCCCGACTGCGTGGTTTAAATTCCCTCCTCCGCAGGGGAGCATGTTGGGAATATGGTTTCACGGAGCTAGAAGGTGAGGGCGGTTCCTCAGCCGCAGATACAGGCGTGATCAGTGGGACACTGAGCTGGAGCCAGCTCCGATGAGGCACGTGCACAGAAAAAAGGGAGGCTGTGCTGGCACAGCGGGTGCTGTGAGGGCACGGGTTAACATCGCCGCGGCTGTCAGAGCCCCTACACGTGACTCTGCCCCCGCCAGTGCGCTGACACAGGACCCAGCTCTTCCCACCCGGCAGCGCAGCAAGTCAGTGGTGCCCATGGGACACCCCATGGCACTGCTGCTCTGGAAGGTGGCTCTCAGACACACTCCAACGCCCTGGACTTTGCCAGAGCTCGGAGCAGGCTGAGCTCGGGGCTGACTAATGGCCTTGTCAGTATTTACCGCTCCAGAACCCTTTATCCCCAGTTTCACTCCGTACCGAGCACATCGGGGAGCCCGTCTCACGGGCTTAGGCCACAGAGAAGAGGCACCAACTCACTTGATGATGGGATTCTCGAACTGCTTGGCGCATCTCCACTGCCGGATGCAGGACAGGCAGTACGTGTGGTTGCAGTTGGAGAGGATCCCAAACCGCCTCTCGGAGGCTGACGGCTTCTCGTACACCACTTCCATGCAGATACTGCACACCTTGTCCTGACTCGCCTGGAAGGCGAAGGCCCTCTCCATGTCGTGCTCGAACGTGGCCATGCACATCTGTCACAGGAGAGATGTCACTGTTACTGCAGCCCATCCTCAGCCTCCTCCTTGGAAACAAAAGTGAAAGGGACCTACTGCAGGAAGAACAAGGGGCGCAGAGGAAGAGCCCCGTTCCCACCCTTCGTCGTCGCAATGTAACTGTAAGAACTTTACATCCAGGCACTGAACTCAGCCCTTCGATGTCCTCTGCGGCATCAGGAGCACCAGCAGTAGGGCTGCCCCAACACTCATAACTTGGCCCTGTCTGCGTCTCTGCCATGGAACAGGTATTGCACAGGGAGGTGCCTCAAACACCCCTAAACCCCATCAAACCCAGGGCCCAGAACGGGTGCCCTGCTCAGCCCGTGACTCTGCGTCCCACTGAGGCCACCCTCACTCACCGGGGGGATGCTGAGCTTTTCCCTAGCGAAGGAGTTAGTCCCGTCTGACGGCCTCTCTTACAGAGCTTCTCATCCCCGCTTCCTGGCAGCGGAACCATTCCACATCGGTAGCAGCACTTCAACTAGAGCCCCTTCTCGCCCCACACATGCTCCGCTCCCGGGACACAGCCCCAGACACCCTGCCCGGTACCAACAGGCTCCTGGCAGCGGGGAGACCTTAACAGAGCAGCTGTGAAGCCCATCTTTACCCAACCAATTCCTTGGATGGTTCCTCCTACTTCAAGTTTAGCTCCAAAATCTCGGCACTCTGCTCGGTCTGTCCCTACTGCCCCTGCCCTGAAATAGCCACGACCAGGAGGGGACACCCGACAAGGTGACACAGCCCAGCTGTGTCCCAGAAGGCACCAGCAGCCCCTCATTCTTCTCCC
This sequence comes from Buceros rhinoceros silvestris, assembly GCF_000710305.1. Lineage (NCBI taxonomy): Eukaryota > Metazoa > Chordata > Aves > Bucerotiformes > Bucerotidae > Buceros > Buceros rhinoceros. The sequence continues at coordinate 1,024 of NW_010416437.1, read as the reverse complement.
ACTGCACCCAGGTACTGCTGAGGCATCGTGTGAGCTCCCAAGGACGTTTTCCTGGCAGCGTGGGGTGTGCGGGGTGAAGGCTGCAGGGAAGTTTCCCAGAAGGATGAAACAAGAAAAGAGAAGTTGCTGTAAAAGGTGATGGACCAGCCTCATCACCAGGGATTCAGACGCCTGGACAGGCCACCCTTGGCAGCACATTACGGCTGGTTAAACCAGAAGCTCTTTGGAACAAAGGGCTCTTCTACAAAACACATCTCTGGATCTTAGAGCAAAGCGACCCCCCAGCAATTACCATCTCGTGAGCCTTCCTCTGCTCTGGATCGAAAGGGTGCAGGACTTGCAGCCCACAGATCTCGCACAGGTCCCCGTGGAGGTAGAGGCAGCGGTCCCCGAAGTGGGAGGGGCGCCTCACC
>NW_010416437.1:0-547 GCF_000710305.1 Buceros rhinoceros silvestris | reverse complement strand
TCGAAATGGTGCAGGACTGCCAGCCCACAGATCTGTCACAGGTCCCCGTGGAGGTAGAGGCAGCGGTCCCCGAAGTGGCAGGCCCCCGCCGCCGCGTACGGACACAGCTGCTCCCCAGGGACGCAGGAGTTGCTGGCCACCGGCTCCTCCAGCCCGCTGCAAATGGCTTCCACGTAGGAGTGGGGCTTCCCTTCCAGGGGAGGGCTCTGGTCACTGCAGCACGCCACAGCACCCACCGCACCGGGATTCGGCTTTTCTTCACCGGAGCCACACAGATCTGGGAAAGAGCAACGTCTTGGGAGCCACCCCCGGCACTGCTCAACATCCACCCAGGGAGCTCCACGGACTCTCTGCCCTGGGATTATCAGGGGTCTTGAAAACGATTCCTCCCCAGTGAAACTCACCCCTCAGCCCCCTGTGCTCACAAACCACATGGATTTTCACCTCCCACCTACTGAAAAGTTCCATTTCAAGCCTTCTTCAGTTGTTTTACAGTAAACAACAATTTTAGCGACAGGCTAAAAATTCCTGTTGCTTCCATTCAGGG
>NW_010416436.1:2396-2700 GCF_000710305.1 Buceros rhinoceros silvestris | reverse complement strand
AGCGTGTTGGCAAACAGCCCGGAGGGGGAAACCGGCCAGCGTAGGGTGGTTGCTGCTCAGGGCGAGGGAGGTGAGCGCTGGGCTGCCACGCTGCTGTGCCACCACCAGCATCAGGACGTGGCTGTTTCTCCCCACACCAGCATGAAATGGAAACAAGGGGGGGCTCCCCCCAACCCAGAGCTGCACTGGTTGCCCAGGGCCAAGCGCTGCGGGCAGCGCAGCCCCCGCTGAGGGATGTCTCCTCTCCCCATCCCCTTTGCGTCCCTTGGTAGGACGCCAGCCTGTTATGGGAGCTCGGCACCAT
>NW_010416436.1:1851-2286 GCF_000710305.1 Buceros rhinoceros silvestris | reverse complement strand
GTCCCTTGGTAGGACCCCAGCCTGTTATGGGAGCTCGGCACCATTTATTACCAGGCTCTGCTGGGCTAATGAGAAGCAGTTTCTCAGCCCTGGCTCCGTGCCTACAAAAATGAAGCTGTGCCTGTGCTCTCGGTGCCATGTGCTTTGCAGTGAGAGGAGGGATCTGCAGAGCAAGGTGGCATGGGGCAGCGAGGGGGTGGCATTCCCAGGGGTGAGCACCTCTGGACTGCTGGGAGCCTGAAAGCTCTGGAGAAGCTCTTGGCAGCTGGACAATCCTCACACCATGTGAGGTCTCCAGGCTGGGGACTTCTCAGAGATGAGTGACATCTCTGCCAATAGTCCCAGCCTCCTCCAGAAGCCACTGGGTGAGGATGGGGGTGACACCGGCAGCCCCCAGGGCCCACCCCCCTGGGGGCTGGGGCAAGGAGCCACCGG
>NW_010416436.1:1303-1732 GCF_000710305.1 Buceros rhinoceros silvestris | reverse complement strand
CCCCCCTGGGAGATGGGGCAAGGAGCCACCGGTCAGTGCTGTCCCAGGACTGGACTCGCCTCTTCTGTGCTGCACACGTCAGACACGAGATGGTGCTGCCGTTCGCTCCTGCTCCCTGCCTGGGAAACCAGGGCTGAGCCTCGCCTCACACCCTGTCCGGCGGGGAGAGCACCCACTGCTGAACGCGGTCCCTCGTGGGGGACAGACCCAGCATCACCCGCGCTGTGTGTGACCCTGCCACGGCTTCCTGGAGAGCCGGCAGCTCCCCTGGGCCGCTGCGTCGGCAGGATGCTGGCAGGCGCGTGGAGGGGTTGTGGGGTCCATGCGGGGTGAGATGGTTTTGTGCCGTGTCTTTGCCAACGCGGAGCCCCATGGGGTCGGCTGGGTGCGCTGGCCTCTGGCTGCCAAAGGGAAGGGAAACACCATGGA
>NW_010416436.1:0-1168 GCF_000710305.1 Buceros rhinoceros silvestris | reverse complement strand
GTGGATCCATGCAACCAGGACGCCGGGTGTTGGGGAGCCGTGCAACCAGTAGGGCACCAGGTGTTGGCACTGGCTTGACAGATCTGAGGACTGGGCAGAGCGGGGGGGGGGGGGGACGCTGTGTAGTCATTAATTACACCGGGCTGTATTCGTATTCTGGCAGTTTCCAGCATCCTCAGACAAGAGCAGGGCATGGGCTTGCAGCAGGCCATGTGTATGTGCCCCACCAGAGGGGAGGCGTTACTGGATTTGTTGGTCACCAGTACAAGTGAGCTCACTGCTGACGACGCTGTGTAGTCATTAATTACACCGGGCTGTATTCGTATTCTGGCAGTTTCCAGCATCCTCAGACAAGAGCAGGGCATGGGCTTGCAGCAGGCCATGTGTATGTGCCCCACCAGAGGGGAGGCGTTACTGGATTTGTTGGTCACCAGTACAAGTGAGCTCACTGCTGACGTCAAGACTGGAGGCAGCCTGGGCTGCAGTGGTCACCCACTGGTGGTGTTCGCAGTCCTGAGGGGTCTGGGTCAGGCAAAGAGTCAAGTCAGGACCCTGAATTTGAGGAGAGTAAGCGTCCAGCTCTTCCAGGAGTCAGTCACTGGGACCCCCTGGGAACCTGCCATCAGCCTGGGCCGCAGTGGTCACGCACTGGTGGAGTTCACAGTCCTGAGGGATGTGGCTCAGGCAAAGACTAAAGTCAGGACCCTGAAAGAGCAAAATTCCAGCTCTTCAAGGAGCTCGTCAGTAGAAGCCCCTGGGAAACGGCCGTCAGGGGCAGGGGGCAGAACAGAGCTGGCAGATCTTTAAGGACGCTTTTCATAGAGCACAAGAGCTGTCGATCCCCAGGAGTAAGAGGTGAGGCGAGGAAGGGAAGAGACCGGCATGGCTGAGATGAGACTTGCTGGTCAAACCAAAGGTCAAGAGGAGCTGCCAGGCAGTGGCAGCAGGGACAGGGGTCCTGGACAGAGCACAGGGACACTGCCTGGTTGGGTAGGGATGGGGTCAGGAAGGACAAAGAGTGGCTGGACCTGAACTTGGCTAGAGATGCGGAGAATAAGAAAGGCTTGTCCAGGTGTGTCAGCCAGCAAAGGAAGGTCGATGAGAGCGGAGCCCCCCAGTGAGCAAGAGTGGCCAGCTGGGCAGCCCAGCACCCGCCCTGTGCCGGGCT
>NW_010416435.1:2151-3209 GCF_000710305.1 Buceros rhinoceros silvestris | reverse complement strand
GGTGGCGGCAGGGACGGCGGCGAGGGGACGCACCCTTCCGGGCGGGAAGAAGGCCGCCTGCAGGGGGCTCGGGGAGCCGGGGCTGGGTGAGGCCAAACCGCTGGGCACGGGCAAGTCACAAGTCATCCGGCTTTGCTGGCCGTGCTGGCGGTGCAACAGCAGCCCCCCTCTGCGTTCTACTGCCCCTCAACATCCCCGTTCGTTACCCTGTTCCTTGCGTTGTCCGCTACGTAAAGAACCAGCCTGTACTCTCCAGATGGTTAGTTATGCATTGTTACCTCCCTCCAGCTTTGCTTTCCGCTCTATTGTTCTTTCCGCCTTCCTGCAAGAAAATAAAATAGACATAAATAGGATATTAGACTAGAAACTGGGTTGCCTGGAGTTCGATTTATCTTTCCAGTGTTCAATTTCAAATTCTTCGAGTCTCAAACAGAATGAAAATAGTGGAAGTAAGGAAAATAAATATGCTTTTTTCCTGCCCGTGTAATTCATGCTGACATGCTTGGAAAGGACTGGGGTTGAGTCAGGGGAATACTGAATTTCCCACACAATGCTATTAGATGCTCCCTCAGTCCGTTACAGTTTTGGTGCCGGTTCTGCATTTCTGATTTACACCGAGACCACGATAAGAGCCAGGAGGCCTGGGCTTAGCCAGCCTCGTAGGACCACCAGTTAATGTGTGATTATTTAGCATTTCTGAAGCTGATTTTCTGCAAAAGCTGTACAGGAGATGGATGACCCTAAACAGAGAAAGGCAACTGTGCAACTGAGGATACACTGGTCTGGTGCTAATGGAAAGGTAAGTTTAAATCTTCCTTTCCTCCAGTCTCTGAAGCTGATAGCAAAGCTGGAAACTGAGAGGAATGCCATGGGAAATCACAGGGAGCTGCTAGTGTTTTCTGAAGGGAAAGGGCAAATAAGGATGCCCAGAAAACAAGATTCTGAGAGGATGGTTGCTCCGTGGGATAGGATGGTCCAAGTACTCAGTTTCTTTTGATTCAAAACCTATGTATTTTTTTATAGTGGGGGTGGTAAGAAAGACCTGCTGACTTGCTGCT
>NW_010416435.1:473-1954 GCF_000710305.1 Buceros rhinoceros silvestris | reverse complement strand
AAAGAGTGTGAGAAAATTAAGGATATGTTCCGGAAATTGTTCAGAGCTCACTGCTACTTAGGTTAAGAAACTGGCTCCTTTAAAAATGTATGGAAGCAATGTCAACTGCAGAAAGTGTTACTGAAGTTTCCTTTTTTTTTTAATAAGAAAAAGCAAATGGTGCTGGACACGTGCAGAACAGCTGTTTTCAAGGGACTAGCATGCTCTAAAAAAAAAAAAAAACAAAACAAAACCAAAAACAGGCAGGGGAAGGTGAACAACCAGCTTGTTCTTGTGGCCCTGCCTCCAGTGTGGAGGAGCCTCCCACCATTTCTGCACAAACAGCCGCATGCATTTCCATGCTGTCTTCTAGATTCTCCCTTCACCTTCCTCCCCACTGGTCTCCACTTGCAAACTCCGCTTCTCGTTCACCTCGTCTCAGCCTCTCCTAGTTCACTCTGGCCCACTTTCATGGCTCTCACCCAAGCTACTCCTTGAGTCTTTTGACTTAATTTTTTTTCTCACTTAGGTTTCCTAACACTTATGTGTATGTCTCTGCCACAGCATTTGAGCTCCAGATGTTGCCCTGTCTCCCCTCTCCCTGCTCCCACACTTGGATACGTGCATGTGTGCATCTGCTGTTACCTCCCTGAGCCACCTTGCTGTAGATGATCCTCACCAGCAGATCCCTGGCCAGATCTCCCACCAAGGCTCCTGCTCCAGCAGGATTTTCAAAAACCTCTGTGTGGGCTCTGCGTAACTAAGATCCACCCAGAGGGAACCCCGAGAGCAGAAAGCTCGTTATGTTTGTCAAAAACTGGCCCTCGTGATAGCGCTACCCAGGCAGTGCTTAGGTCTGCCAGGGTATTAACTGCAGAACGTGGATTTTTCAAAGGTACCGAGGTCTGCATAGCGAGGACTGGGTAAAACACGAGCAAGGGCCACTTGGAAAATAGTGGCTGTGCCTGTGCACGTACGTAGTGCCTGTGCAGCGCCTGTGGTGAGTGGTACCTGCCAGGTAGAACACATCATAAAAGGTCCAGCACCAGATCTATCAGATTTAGCCAGGCTGGAAATGCAGTTCCTCTCTCGTATCCAGCAAATCTGCTACAAGAAGAAATCGCAGGCAGCAGGGTTCTGACAGGCCCCGCGTCTTTGGGTTCAATGTCCCAAATGCCGAGGAGCCAGGAGGGGGGTGAGGGCTGGGAGAGACCAGCAGCAGGGCTTGTTCAACATCTCTGAACCAGATGAGCTGACCCGCTGCCTATTTTGAAGAGTTTCCCAGGGCAGGACATGACTTCTAGGAAAGAAAAGCTGTTTTACAGCTCCTCAGGGAGGCAGAGTGGCCCTGGAGAGCAGACCTGCTGTCAAGCACCCCTGCCAAAGCAAAGCACGCCCCACCAGATCAAAAGGGCTAAGGGTTTCTCGAGGAGATATTTCAACCGCCTGCCTTGCTGCAGGTTCAAAAAACACACTGCGGAGAGCCCCGCGGTCGCGCAGTT
>NW_010416435.1:0-202 GCF_000710305.1 Buceros rhinoceros silvestris | reverse complement strand
CCGATGGGGCCGTTGACTCTAACTCGTCTTTCTGGGAGGAAGGAGCAGGTTGTCTCAAAGAGGAGTGTTTGGGGCGGCTTTCTGCCTCGTCCCTTTCAGCATGGCGGCTTGGGGAAGACCGAGTCTCAGGCTGGCTGGGGAACGGGGGTACCAGCGGCAGCCCGGGTGCGCGGGCCCGTGTGGAACAGCAGCGCGGGAGCCC
>NW_010416434.1:3232-18603 GCF_000710305.1 Buceros rhinoceros silvestris | reverse complement strand
CGTAGGTGTCTGTATAATTCTCCCTGTTGGCTTTACTTCGTGCGCCTAAGAGGCAGCTGCGGGGAGGTGCTCTGTTAGAGACCGCTTGAGCAGGCTGCTCCAGGCAGCAGCGAATCGAACCTTATTATTGCTTGTTGTTGCCAGATGATTACTTAATTTTGTTATCTGATACATAGAAATAGTCCGCGGTCTCCTGCCCTTTTCCGAATCTGTTGTTGAGGATCCTGAAGAGATGGACACCCGTGCGAGTCCCGAACGGCCGTTCAGGGGTTCATTTCTAAGCGGCAAGGCTGCCGAGGGTTTGTGCGAGGCCCTTCGGGTTTTGCGCGGTGCGGGAGGAGGATTTTAGTATGCCCCTGTTGTACGGGGAGAGTAATACCAGTAGTTGGTCAGTACGTCTCAACGTAGCAGGCACCAGTCCTGCCGTGAAGGGAAGCGGGGGCTGACCCTCGTTGTGTGACATCGCCTGCAGAAACCAAAGCGTGGCCTGTCTCTGTGCCAGGGTGGGCTGCTTGGGGTTGCAACTGGGCGCTGTTCAGGCGGGGTGGCCTCACAGATTGCTCTCTGCTAGCTGGCTGACTCTCCACCTGGAGTCTCCTCGCAGCGAGCCCCCTGCAGCCTTTGCCACAAAGCTCTCCCCGTGTAGCAGGGCTGTGTGCAGCCCCTAGCGTGCGCATGAATAAATGCGGCGGTAACATGATTCATTCCTGTCAGCCGCTGGTGGGAAAGAAATGCCTTATCTAAGGAAGATAGGGATACCTTTCCGAGCTATTTCCCTATGAGTGTGCTTTTAAAAAAGGAAGTATTTGTTTTAATACAGTAGGTTGTGTGTTATGATGTTTCATTGTATAGGTCCCATGCTGGCCACTTAGCCCAGAAGAGGCATCAAAACCTTCACAGTAAGCTTAATCTAGTAAATGTTTTCCTTTTCTGAAAGTAGTAGTTTTATATTTTAAGTGCTTTTTAAAAGGCAATAGCAGAATCTCTTTTTGCAAGAGTGAAGGCTAAAGAAGCATTCTCCTCTGACAAAGCTGAAATACTCAAGGGAAAATTTGTGTGTGTTGAAATTCTACTTTCCTCCTTTCTTTCTTCAGTGTTTTAATAAATAATAGTGCTAAGGAGACAAAATGAGACTAGGTCACAGAGGAATGATTCTGCACAAACCAAAACTGCCCACGTTCAGTACTCGCATACTGCACCTTTACAACAATTATCAAACAAGAGTCTCAGAGCACTTGGCAGAAATCTAATCAAAGGCAAGGAGCTGTGTAAGATAGCGTAAACCAAATCAGGGCAATTTAAATGACATGTGCAATTAACACTTGGGGCCCTGTTTTTCCATCTCGATCTCTTGATGACCAGGCAGCCCTGTTAGCTTTACCCCCACCATTCAACAGAACAATTCCATTCTTTGAGCTCCTCCCTAAAAACTGCTTTACTGGATTCTTCTGTTTTCATAAATTTGATATGCTTCAAAGGCTTGCTTTGGCTGCACAAGGCAACAACTCTTTCTGGCTGACTAGGCTGGATTCTGGGACTCTTGGGAAGCAAAAAATAATGGATTTTTTTTTTCCTCTTGGACCTTTTGTGGGAGTGTCAGAACTGCTGAAGCTTCAAAGCAAGTCTGTCAGATAATTTTGGCAAATTCTCAATGTGATAACTACAATATAATGCTATATTGGAAAGGAAAATCCATTAGGAAAATAATAGTGACTAGCATACTTTTTTCATCTCATGTTGCCCACAATTTACTAAGAAAGTAAAATAAAAATACTCATTAGATACATTTATGATCAAAGAATAAAGCATTATGGATAAACCAAGATGAACATCAGCTGGTTTCGCTATAAGCTTAAATCACTGAAAATTGTTTGCCCTATACAGGCAATAAAATTTTGTTTTTCTAACTACCCTGTAAAATGCAAAAAAGGGACCTCTTCTTGCAAAAGTTGAAAGGGTAATGCTTTTAATTGTCATTTGCACTGGTTAAAATTAAAAGGGTGAATTTCCATGCACTGAAACATGCATGCACACACTGTGCTCTGTGCACTGTCTATTTTATGTCCAGCCTCTGGGTATTGTCAGATAAAAGAAGAACATTTTTATGTTGTGAAGGAGGTGCTCTTAAAAAGCACCAAAGCACTTCAGACAAGGGAGAAGCAGTAAGTTAATCTGCCGTAAAGCAGGACATGAAAACGTGTTTCTTCTCATACCTGCAAAAGTTTGCGAAGCAAACTTCTTTACTTCAAATAATGAAAATCCAAGAGCCAATCCCCTTGTTCCCTCAGTGATGTGACTTGCTTAGAAATAGAAAATTTTCAGCAATAGCAATACAATTCTTCTAAGTCACATAACTTTTTAGCCATTAGGGTTCTCTCTTTTTTCCCCCCCCCCCCCCGACAAAGGAAGTCTAAAAATATGCATTTCATAAAATGACAGTAGTGAGTCGTTTATGATCCCAGGGCCCCAGAATCTGGACATCAGTAAAATGCTTTGAAAGTCTGACAGCAGATTCACGGTAAAGACGGCACATACAGACCTGTCTTACACTAAGCACTATCGGGTATCTGTCCCGCTGTAGAAATGGGAAATAATTATCATCGAGAAGCAACATTGCTTTTGCCTGTGGTGGTGTTTGTGTTGTCTAAGGCATCACTGCGTTTGAAGACACTAGCAGAGAGTGGGAGAGTGCTAGGAAGGCCAATGGACAGCAGGGTCAGTGGGAGCAGGATGCCACGTGCTTGCAAACGTATAATCTAGCAGCTGAAGTAGTGTGGAGCTGCCTTTCAGGGAAGCTCAGAAAGGAGTAGGATAACCAAGCACTAGAGAGAAAGCTGAAGTTGCGCCATAGGGTGCTACAGTAAGTAAAGAAGATAACACGGCTGGGGGTTAACAGGTGTATTCCAGTCAGACTACAGCAAAAAAATGTGCCACACGTGCACCCTTGCTGGAGCTGCTCTCTGATGCAGGAAGTCTGTCTGAACGGCACAGAGCTCACTGAACCCAAACCCTTCATGCCTGCTCAGCTTGTGTCCTTCACCTTGGCACGGAAAGGTTTGGTCTTGTTATCACTCACTGAAACACAGTGTTGCTCCCACTGTGGTCAACTGCGAGAATCACGGGAGTGAAGTGATGTGGCTGCAAAAGCCTTTGTGGTGTGGGCAAGGATCCCCAGCCCATGGCATACTGGGGAGGCAGCTGCTGAGCAGCATGGTGTGTATGCAAAGCAGCTTCTCCCGCTGAAACCTGACAACTGAAGCCACTGCAAGGCCTCTAGAGCACTGCCGCATGCCGTACGTATGTGTGCTTTAATCTCGCTGACGTCAAAGGGAATGAAACAAGTCTTCAAATGCTGCAGCACTCCTGTGTCTGGGAGGTGCGCGGTCATTGTGCTGTCCTGCTGCAGGGGTGCGCAGTTCTGTCTGACAGCAGCTTTGAGACAGCAGCAATCGAGTTACGGGCTCACAATACTTGCCACTGTGTTTTAGCTGTGCTTGGAAGAGAGCACATTCCATCTGAACGTGTGTTCGGTTTTGCACCTCTGAGCAGCAACTGCCCGAAAGCTCCCAAATTTTCAAAGGGTTACAAGGGATTTATGCAGCCAAATCCCATTATAATCAAGGGGAGCCGGGTGAATAATTACACTGCAGTTCTTTGTAAATAGTGGGGAGGGTTGCCAGTTATTGCTGATTATGATGCTGACTTTTTGTAGATATAGATCCACGCATCTATTGGGAACTGCACTTAGACCACCAGGTTATTTCACATACTGGTATAGTTTCCGTGTTTACTGTGCGTATCACTTCAAAGAACCGAGGTTGATGACTTCTGGTCCACTGTGTTAGCGGTCCGTCTTCTCTCCATCTCCTGTTGTTTCCTTTCACAATTTGAGTAACAAAAAATGGTGGTGTAAATAGAGCTCCAACAAAGAGGTCTGTTGAGCCTGTAATGCTCCCCTGAAAGGAGGCTGTCTAGGGGATGAATGGAGCAGCCTCAGCCTAGCAGTAGCGGGGAATAGATGACTTGGCATTGGACAGCAGCAGCCAGCAGGGTGCATATGCCTAGTGTAGTGGCACATAATGGTTAAGCTAGTCAGTTGAAGGGCTAAATGAGATCACATTGTCTAACCCCGTAACCGTAACCAAATTGTAACCTGAAAAGAGTTTATAAACATCTGGCTGCTAGCCCATCTCCGAAGTTTAATCGCTAAATCTGTGGTGCAGAATTTTTTTAATGCCACAAATATTACTTGGAAGTATTACTGTCTTAATTGCCTTTCAGGATTGTAGAGTGTATTAAATTGTGGTTTGATCATCTCTGCTGAGTTTTCCCATTTGGTTAGTTTTCACAAGACTAATGTTTATGATTGACACTATTTCCATTTGGAAATAGACACTCATCTGGAAACTCATTTTGTTTTTGTGACATCTTGCTGCTTTTATAGCTCTGCTCAGTATTTCATACAGAATTCTAGCCTGGTGCTATACCTTAACTTCACTAATTATTATATTCGTGTTTTTATCCAGATACTCATCTGTTTAAGCTCGAATGGAGTAAGTGACACATCTGTGTCTTTTGATTTCTTACACATCTAGCAGTGCAGGAGCACATTTTCCCGTACGGTACTATTTTATTGAAATATTGCTATTCTGTGACAATGAAAAGCGTATGCTGGTTAGACTAATAAGCATGTGACCTCCGCCACCAACTAGGTTTTCAATCTTTTTATAGCTCCCATTACTAATAGCACAGCATCTATATGCTCCACATTTGTGTTGCAAATACTTATAATAGTTGGAATCATTTTCTAATTACTTAAACAATGCACTATAGCAGCACCGATTGAAATTCCTGTAGGCTACAGGCTTGCTAATTGTTTCCTTTAGTAAACCTAATTTATAGGGCTGTGCAAATAGTTGCTGGGTTTAAAGTATTTTGGCAGCTGAACTGAAAAAAAAAAAGTTATGGACTGAATGGAAACTTCATTTCTTTAGAATTGTCAGGACAGCAACAAGGATTGATTTGAGGTTATAGAAACATTTTTTAACACCTGGCAAACTGTTTCATTTGGTTTTTGGGTACATTTAATAAAAGCAAAGGACTGGATCATAAACATGAGAGGGAAGTAGTCCCAGCTCTCCTGTTATATCTACTGGTTGAGTGAGCAGGGCAATTTACCTGGGATGTTAACAACTTGAATTCAAGACTCCAAACTGCGTCGAGCTGTAAGAAAGGTTGGCCTAACACTGGGATGAAAGTTAACGCTGGAAAAGAAGTATTCTGGGGTGGAGTTCTGTTTCTTTCCTAGGATGCTTCGCTTAAAAAATAACCCTAATGGATCAAACAAGCAATAGCAAAACTTGTGGGTCCGGTTTCTTGTGCTGGATCTTCTCTGTTTGTGAGTCTGATGTGGGGCTGCTGCGCACATCTACGGGGGCAAGAGAGGCTGTGGATCAGAGATGGGCTCTGACCCCTCTGTTTGATGTGCTTCTGCTGCTGTGCAAAGCGAGCAACCTAGTCATCAGGCCGTAAATTTATTCTTTCTCTATCTGATTTATTCTGTAATTTCATACAATTTGAAGAAGCTTCAGTAGCAAATATTGAAAGCGAAACTCCCAGCATACTCCCGATTCAAGTGTGTAGCTGCCAAAATCTCTGGTTACTGCTTGAACTCTTGATCTGAACTGGGACACAGGGCACATAGGGGAGGAGAGGACAGATTTAAATCTGCATCTCCCATAGTGAAGACAACTCTGCCATCTTGTCTCACGCATCTATTTGAGTACGCGTGAGTGAGTACAGATAACTCCAGTGACTGTGCAAGTCTGCTACCAAAACTGGAATATTTAATTTCAGAAATGTCCACTCCCAACCTTGGAAATAAAAAAGAAACAGCACAAGGTGAATTTCCCCTATTTGTTTGAGTCATCCAAACCAATAAAACCATTTAATGGAAAAAATCCTGCCAGCTCTACTTGGTTAAAGGAACTTCTCACAGTGTGAAAATGGACAAAGACGTTAGGTTTTCCATTTATCTGAAATTGCTATCAATTCTGTAACTATTATGATGCTTTTTGAAAAGGCTTTTGCTCTGGAGAATCTCTGAGAACATTGTACATTCAGGGAAACTTGTTTAAAAAATTGCAAAAGAGTTCCTATTTTTTGTTGTTTTCTAGTATTTTTACTGGATCAGCTACTAAAAAGGTCTTATTTTTCAATTTTTCTGGATACTGTGCATTTTTCGTAGTCCCCAGGTTTTCTTCCAGTTCTTAGCATATTTATATTTTAGTGATCTCAATTAAGAACTTTTGTTGGTTTTTTAAGGACCAAATAAGATTTACTCAGGCACATCTGCTATGTCTTTGTTGCTTTACTGTGAATTCCTCCAGAGGAAAGTAAAATACAAAAAGAAGTCGCTTTGCCAGGCACAGACCTAAGTTTATGCAAACTTTGGTCATTTAGGTTTTCAAGGTCAAGTCTAGCAAATCTTAACTCTATCCAAAGATGAATGTTTTATTATCCCTGCCCCTTGCTTTCCTCCCCACTTGCAACCTCCCTGCTACCTGTAGCATTTATACTGTAACAACGAGAATGAGCATGAAACGTCAGACTAACAATTCCTTCTTCTCAGGTTAAGCGAGCTGCAGATGACTTGAGGATGCAAGCCCCTGCCCCAAACTGGGGGTTCGCTCTAGCCTGTTGTATCCCTATCTCTAAAGATAAACATGAAGAACCAACCCTCCTCTGCATTCCCAGGGATCTGCACTCTTATCTCTAGTCGTTGCTCACCAACGCTTTTATCTGTCAAACCCCGCTCTGCTGCCCTAGCAACAAGCATCCAGGCTCTTCTCCAGCTGACATAAACTTCCTGCCACCTCCTGATGACAAGTGCTTCCAACATTTCCAGCTGTCAGATTTCAGCATCTGCTCCACATGTCACCAGACTGACTTTGCTGAACCTTGGGCAGCTTTGCACTCAGCCAGTTGCCGGATGCTATGCGGTGAGAATGACTTCATCCTGACCGCAGTCACTTGTCCACCTCTTTATGTGCTGAAACAGGGACAATCAGGGTTGCTCTTTTTTTCTTCCAGATAGCTATTGCTATGGCATTTATATACAAGTACATGTTTTATTCAGGCTTAGTCAGCTATTGTGTTAACAATGTTTTAGAGCAGTGGTTTCAGAAAGGCTCCATTAAATCTATTCAAAATGCTTCTCTTCTAATTGGAGTTTGAGCAGGAGTGGCTCTTCTGAACTGTCGGTGTCCTCAGTTTATATGACATTTAGAAAATAAGTACTCTGTCTCTTAGAGACTCTTCAGAAGTAGTCAATGCTGGATTTACTCTGCTGCTGTTAATGTATGTGGAATTTTACCACTGATTTCCTTAGGACCAGCTCTAGGCCATCATTTCACACTTCATAAAGTCTACCTAGAATGTGTGTTGGTACCAAATTCTCTGGCAAATCCTGTAATTTTTTCTTTTAAAGCTCTGTTTCTGCACTGTCCTTTCAGTAGTGTGTCAGAAATGGAATACATTAGCCAGATGAGAATCTCCCACTGAAGCAGATTATGCCATTACAGTATTCGCCAGCACCTTCCTCTTATCTCTTTTTCGAGTGCTGCTGTGTGTAAAGTTTTCCACAAGCTCTTCTAGATCCTTTTTCTACTTGAGAGGATCAAAGATAGACTGAGTGTGGGAGACAGGAAAGCAGGAGGAGGGCCCTGCTGGCAAATGCAGCAATCCTGGCCCTTGGGTACTCGCCTCACCAAGATTACTGTAAGGCTGAAAAGGTGAATTTTTCATGTCCAAGATACAAGTGTGCTGAGCCCTGCAGGTGGGCATTAAGTTGCCATCTGCAGGGATCCAGCCTGCTGCTCCCTTGCCCTGTCGGAGCTCGAAGAGCTGGAGCAGCGCCCCAGCCCTTGCTCCTTGCCTGCTACGAAGGGCAGGTCCCTGGGGGGGCCCTTTCATGTGTTGCAGGGACGGGCAGTGTTCACCCTGGAAGCTCTTTAATGGCCCTCACTAACTTCCCTTGGTGCTGGGCAAGCCGTAGCAGCAAGTGGAGGCTGAGCATGATGTAACATAGTCATTCCTTCGCATTGTCTGGGCTGAGGGACCATTTTCAGAATGTGCTTTGTGAGATCTACCTGCCACCTGTGTTACCTGCTCCCCGTGCATCAGACGGTGCATGGGACTAGGCGGGTCTTCTGCTGCTGCTGCTGAACTCATCACAAAACATTCATCATATTCAGGTTTTTTCATTCAGGGCTCATTTGGGATTGAGTAAAGTTGCTGAGCTGATGCACTGTCTGCCTCGTGTATCCAAGCAAGGTGGTAGGAGCACACAGCTAGCAGGAGGGAAGGCGCGGAAGACAGAGCCTCTGTGGAGCAGCTCACAGTTAAATATAATATGCACACAACAAGTGCACTTACTGCTAGGTGAATTCCACCCTAAACTAGGTCATGGCACTCTGCTGGCATAGGAGATGTCCTGTGTTGTAATCTATGTCCTAGATGATCCTTCTGAGCTTCATATGGGAGAAAATGCAGTGTCTCTTCCACCTTCCATTTTGAGAAACCTCATTAAATAATAGACCCTTTGTGAACTATGACTATATATGACTTTATTGCTGACTTTTATGTTACTCTTTGCTATGCACTAGTTAGTTGCAGCAGTTGCAAGGCAAGTCTTTACAGTTAATGTAGTTTCCTGCTGTATTGTGTGGTAGAAAGAAGTACTTCATACAAATATTTTCTTGTTCATCTGCTTGATGCAGCAGTACAAAGTTGAGAAGGATGCTAATCCTTCCAGCACGATTTCTAAAGCTTAGTTCTGGGCTGAGGGTCTGATTTTCCATGCAGTGTTTTCTCCTGAAGGCAGAGCTAGCTTTAGGATTGCAGAGGTACCTTATGAATGTATAAAGTCTGTTCCTGGGCGGAAGCCAGGATGTCTTATTTCGTCTCTCCCAGTAAGTCCCATATTCTAGTCAGATGGTGAAACAAAATCAGTATTTTACATGAGTGGGACAGATTATGATACTACTACTTGCTATATTTTCGACAGTCTAGGTCCCATTTCCAAAATCCGTGGTGCCAAGTACGTTAAGCTCTCTAAGGATCTATGTATTGAAGACAAATTTTTAAATATATGTGGGTACCTCAAGTAAGTTAAGCATCTGTAAGCATCTAACAGGATTTTAAATATGCCTTCTTACATTGCTTCCAACATAGTTGTTTGGTTTTTTTGTCCTTTTGTTGTGTAGTGTGTTTAAAAATCAAACCCAAGGAATACTTTGGAAATTGAACTTCTGCTTTAGTTTGGTAAACTCCCTTGAAAATTCATGCTCATTAGAAGTCCACATTGTGTGAAAAACCCCCACCATTTATATCGCTGAGATGATTGCAGTGATACAGATCACAAAATGTAAATAAGAGTACTGAAAATTTTTCCCTTATTGAAGAATCTAGCATCTAGAGAAACAGGCTGCGTGAGGCTGTAAGATTATCTTCAAAATAATTTTCTTTCTTTGTTGAAAACAAATTATTAAACCCTCCAATTCTTAAATTACGTCTTCTCGTCCTGCTTGATTTTTTTTTTTTGAGGGGGGAGGGGATTTGCCCTAGTTTCTGAAACTCTACCTCTCAAAACTCTTTTGCCTTACCTATTACAACTAAGCTATTGTTTTGCTTAGGAAAGTGCCCTGATTTAATTCAGGTTTGTGCCTGAGAGTAAACTGAAATGATTAATAGCTCTGTGTGTGCCTAATGATGTGAGGCCTGCAACCACTAAAGCACCTGCCTCAGTGTGTAACCAGCCAGGGTTCGCTATTGTGCATGGCTGGAGATTCACATAACAAACAAAGGCAATTAGACAATGTCAGGGATTTGGAGCAAACTGACAGTGCAGGGGAAATGCCAGGGAAGGATTAGTTATCTCTTGCCTGATAAAAACAGGTAGCAATGACAAACTCTTAAATTGTCCTTCCATAGTGACTCCATATGGAAAGTTTAATGTCTAATGAAGACTGTTGGTGTTAAGCTCTGAAAACAAAGAGGTGGAAAGTTGAAAGAGTGCTTAAATTAGCATTTTTGCCACCCTTTCGGATAACTCCTAAATCTGTCAGTTGCTGCTAGTTTTGGCTGTGCTTCTGATGGCAACCTGTCGCGTCCAAACAGGAAATTCTCTGTGATTTTAGCATCACCTCTGTGGATTGAAAAGGACTCCAAAAGGATGATCTGCAGCATCTGGGTTTTGAAAGAAGGTGTATATGCTCTTTCCTGGGTCAGTTCGGTAAGACACAGAGCATATGTCCTGTCTGATGCTGGTCTTTCTGGCCAGACAGCTTCTTTGTGTGTACAGTAATTGGTTTTGAAGTTTGCTCCATCAGCTGCTTCGCGTTGCAGCTTTCTGCATTGGTTGGTTATTTTGATCAGTCGTGAGAGTGATGGGCTGGCTGGCTGATTGCTGAGGTGTTCCTCCTGGCTGGGTGACAGGCTTGCTGGCTGACCTCGACTAACTGGCTTTAACACCGGTTGGGGATAGTGGCTCATATTTTCCAAGGCATCTAGGTGATTTAGGGTCCATGGCTCACCGTGAAGGAGGTTGATGCATTTGGAAATTGTTATCCTATTAAGCTCACCCCAAAGGTGTATGGTGTGGGCTAATTTATATGTGTAAGACAGCCTGGGCTCTTGGATTCCTGTGGCGTGAATATCTTGCACTCCTCTCTTCATATAGTGGTAAGCAAGATCCATTCCTGTGGCTGTTTCATCAGACAGTCAGGCTGTAGTGAACCTACATCTGCTGATAAGAAAGCAACTTCTAGATAAATCACACAGGCATGTCTCTGAAGCCTAGAAAGAAGAAATTCTGACTGCAGTAACAAAAGCCTGAGCTGCCTGACTCGAGGAAGGCTGCCAGCTGCTCTGGTAGCAAAGCATCCATCACCCTTCCTGTGGCATTGCTGACTACGGGCACATCGCAAGGGCTCGCAGGACTGGTAGGTTTGCTGAGGATGGCAGCAGACCACAGAAGGAGCAAAAAGGGAGCTGCCCTCCTGGCTGCATGGGTTCAGTCATGCCCCAGCAGGCACGTGGGGAGCAATGAGGTGGTCCATGCTTGAGGTGGCTCTGCCCTTGACTGATGCCCTCAGTGGCTGAAGAGAGGTAGTGAGACATCTGGAAGAAGAGGGAGAGAGTGCACTGTGGCCCCAGTGGGGGAACATAGGGTGATAACAACAGGGCTGAGATGTGTGGGAGACCTGGCCGTGCAAGGGAAGGTGTACTTTACCTGGGTGTTCTTCGTGCTCACTGTATTCTTTGAACGTCTTTATATTCTCCTGCTGCAGAATAGGAATAGTGGCCGTGTCTGAGGTGACCAGCATGTGACTGTAGTTCTTGTGGCATCTAACCGCCCGCTTGTCCTCACAGAAAATAATTAATTAAATTTAAATGCTTCTTGTTGAATTTCCCGCATGGGTCTTTTTATGTCTTAAGCTGGTCATTAGGATTTTTGTGGCTTGTGTGTAGTTGTACCACATGAGTTTTTTAATAAACCATACTGAGGGCAAAAGTGCCTGTGTGAGAGGGGTGAGAGAGACTGAGTGGCTTCTCTGTGGGTGTCTGAAGTGAATGAGAAGCGAGAGAGAAAAGAAAGGATTAAGAAGTAATTAAAGGATAGAGAGAACAATAAATAAGGAAGAAAGGAAAAGACTGAGGAATATTGCTGACAGATTTTGAATTTTAATTTGGGCAAGCATTTTTTTTTTTTACAACTCGGGGAAGTTGGAGTGAGCCTTGGTTTCTGTTATGCTTTCAAATTATAATCTAAGACCTGCCTTGATTATACACCATTCTGATTGCTGTGGCCTAGTGATTAGAGAGTAAAACTTGGAGACAAAAGATATGCCGCTTTTCATGACTGCGAAGGACTTGCTGGGTGGTTTTGAATGAGTTATTTCACTGTGCCTCCTTTTCCTGATCTGCAAAATAGGGATATTAATGCCTATTTTTGTGAAAGCAGTCGGAGAAACTTAAATGGAAACTTCTGTATAAATGTCAAGTATCATTATTATTGTTCTTAAACTAATCCATTGTAGTCAGCAGCTTTTATAGCTTTTATGAAAGCAAATACAATGGGAACTACATAATTGTCTGCCTAACAATGTTGGTTTGATTAGAAGAAGACAAAAAGTGTCTGAAAAATGAAGCAGTGGGTTGCCTTTTTTCATCAGTTGCAAAACCAAAATTCTGCTAGAACTGAATCATACCATACCAGGTAATAAAGTTACTCTGAAGTGCATGTGACACAACGATCACAAGTTACAAGCCCTGGTGGATTTTTGTTACGTTTGGTTCACTGTTCACCTGGCATGGTTATTTTTGACTGAGTAAGAATAAAAACATGAAAAATGAATGTGTTTACTTCTTTGCCAGCATCCAAGAGATTAAGTCAGGCTTCAAAATACTAACTTCCGGTTGAGTAGTTTGCAATGTCTGGCTTATACACCTTTGGAAACAGTATAACAAACACTGACACTCCCTCTCCTTGGCGAGGTGAATATGACCCATCTTTTAATAGGATACTGTTAGAACAAGGTACTGGAACTGCACTGGAAAAGCCTGAGTCCCATTACTCTTCACATTTGCCTAAGTCTTCCTTATCTGAAAGATAATCCTGTCTGTGCCAGTTCACCCTGAGGGTGGACAGTCCCAGTGATACAGCCCAGGGCCACATGCAGATGGCTTTAGTCGGGCATGGTGTATGGCAGGAAGCTCTTAATCCAGGACACTGATTATACTAGGAAAATTGAACGTTTGCCAGTCTAGTTTATTTTTCTTTTCCTGAATTTGTTCTGACAGGATTTTGCTGGTGTAACGGTGTTTATTTTGTGACGGAGGAAGGCGAATGTTTTGTTTTTATAAGACAAGGCAATGTTAGTCATATGTAATGTGTCTTCATACATTTAAGTGATTTGGCAAAAATATGTTATGTAGTCTTGGCCTTAACATGACCCCAGAGTGAGTAACTTGTGACCTGTCTGTTCTCATCAGTGTCAGTCCCGCTGCCCTCTAGGACAGCCTAATTAAGACAATTTTATGATTCCTGTAGGAGGACTTAGTATCTGCAAAGCAGGCTGAGTAGAGCAGTCCTGGCTGTTTGGTTTTGGTCCCCAGAGGCCGCATTGCAATGACTGCCTCTTCGAAGGGCTCTACTCCACCAGGCAGCAGAAGCCCGTTTTCTGCAGGTTCATCTTCAGCCAGCAATTTTTCATCTATGAGCTTGTTCCCTGTAAAACCAAGGCTGTTCAGAGACAAGTATTACATCACGTGCTGAGCAAGACAGGTAGAGCAATGTGACACCTGAATGCTGATGGCTACATAAGGTGATGAACGTAGTGCTGGTGCTGATATAATTATGCCATAGCACGAAAAGACTCAGTCCTGTTTCCTGGGAAGCCAGGTCCATTCAGAAGAAAAGTTTTTAATGACACTTCAACAATGTATTGGCCTTTAAATAAAAATACCGTTTCACAAAATAATTAAGAGCCGCTTTGGAACAGGGCTTTTTGTTTGGTGGTTTGATCCTTTCATTTTAAATGGTTATATGTTTGAGGATATTTGTGACGACTGCTCTCGTCTTGCTTGGTCAGAGTCCTATCATCATCTGTACCAGGTGTAGTGGGTGCATTAGGACTGTGGGAGAGGGCAAACAATTAATTTTTCTGAAATGAATGTACCATGCTGGATTTTTAGATTTTATCTTTTTATGTTGATGATGAAAAAAATCATGCTAAATATATGAAATTAGTATGATCTTTTGCTTTAAAGGAAAATCCACTGTTGAATTGGCATTCTGTCTGTGAATGGTTAACACAAAACATCCTTGGAAATATTGGACTGCTCATCTTCTCAGTGAAGCTAAGAGGAAATTTTTATGTGTGACAGCCCTGGGAAGCAAGACTGTTTTTCAGGATATGTACAGCAAAATTCTACCAGGTAATGCTTTTCATCAGAAAACATTTCTAAGGAAAATGTAAAAAAACATTCCTCCAGTTGCATTATTAGGTAGCTTTTATTTTCTCTCTCGGTAAGAATAGTGAGTGAACATACACGTAAAGCATGCCCTACTCTACCATTATTCTGAATCGCTTGTTGCAAATGGGATTTTTCTGTCTAGTCTTGCACTTCTTAATATGTTTTTTTCAAGGGTAAGAAATGAATAAATTGGTTTGATTTTTAAGCAAGCGGTGTTGCTGCATTTCCACAGCAGCAAAGAGCAGGTTTGCCTGAGAAGATGAGATGAAAATGCAGATGGTTGAACAAAGGAGCCACAGAAAACTCTTCATTTCAAAGAGCTCAACAGACACATTACAATGAGTTGACTGAACCTCAGTCCCATGTCTCATGGGCTTATCTTTGGGGAAATGAGATCCATTACGGTTTTTCTGATTGCAGCACTAGCTGCTTCCTCTTGCTTCTCTACTGGCCACTGGGGTGGAAAGCCAAATTTTTTGCTTTGCTATGACAAAGTCCAGTTGGACAGCTTTCCCCCAAAACATCACCAGATTAAAGCGAATAAAGACCAAGACAATGGGTAAACTATGATGTAAAGTTTATATACAAGAATATAACATTTATCTGGAGTATTTACAATGTTAATTAAAGCAATATTTTACAACTCTTTCAGGTTAACCACTAGGTATATTACAGTTAGGCTACAGAAAGTTTAATTTGCAAAATAATAATAATAAAAAAGTTCCATTCACATCAAACAGCTCCAAAACTTGCTCATTTTTTTCTGAGAGAGAAGGGCTCAGACTTGTGGAAAATAAAATGTGAGAATGGTTAATACATTCTTACTGGTGCCTATGTATCACATGCAAGAGTCATAATGTGACCTTTATAGCATCAAGTGGCAAGCCATTTCACCTCAGTGAAAGAGTCGTACCCACTCTGACAGGCCAGTTGCACACGTGGCTGTCTTTCTCTGCATCTCCTACTTTTGCACAACAAACATGCGTGTATACAGAGAAGCAGCAATATAAATGAACCAGCATTACCAAAAATTAAGAGGGAAAAACCTCAGACCAAAGTCATGTTTGCAAATATTAAAAAAAAAAAAAGCTTTAAGCAAGATACTTTAATACTTGCCAAAAATAGTCATGATTTTTTTTTTATTACATTTTATCCTATGTACAAAACAGAGGGCTCTCTCCCCTCTCGGAGGGCAATTACCACGTCTCATGCCCATGGCATCTAGAGGCTCAGAGGGGCCGAAGCAAGAAGGTGCAGGAGGCCCAGACAGCTCGGGACAGAGGCAGGTGCTGGAGGTGGCCAGAGCCGAAGCCCCTAACACTGCAGTTTGC
>NW_010416434.1:544-3145 GCF_000710305.1 Buceros rhinoceros silvestris | reverse complement strand
AGAGCCAAAGCCACTAACACTGCAGTTTGCGGATGCTGCGGGAGAAACGCTTGAAAGCCCGCTGCCCTTTCTGCCACCGCTTTAGCGAGGTGATCACCAGTTCCCCAGCTTGCTTTTGCCCCATCACCAAGTAGGGGACATTGATGTCGTTCATCTCATCACAGGTACACTGGAGGCCACCTTTGAGCCAGAGCACAATCTTCCTGAGATCCCTTTCTGTCAGGCCATTCAGCTTGTAGATCGTTTTGCTCTTTGTTTCAGGGGTGATCTTGGTATCCCCATTGATGTAGGCAATCTCCTTCACTTTTATCTTCAAGGCTAATAGAACGAGGAGAGGGGGAAGTGGGAAGAGGGAGAGAGATTGAGAGGTTTTTTCCCATTAGTGCACATAAAGAGGACCTGGGGAGGGAGGTGCTCTATTGCTAATTAAACTGTCAGGGCTGACAGAAGAGGCAGCAGGTGGCTCCATTTCTAAAGCCACAAAGGGCATGCAAGTCATTGCAGTTTGAATCAACCTTAGGGTGGAGGGGTTGGGGGGTTCTTTTTTCCTTTTCCCCCTCCCCTCTTTTTCCTTCCTTTCAAAATTATTATTTTCTGCAGCTTTTTTCTTGTTTGCAAACAGAGAGAGGGGAGGATTGCTACATTAAGCAGAGCTCCATTTTTTGCTGGGAGAGTACAGGCTTCCTGAAACTAGAGTCTGAAGGGGAGGTGGGGAGGTGAGTACCTAGACCTAATCTGAAACTTGATCTCTGCTGTGGCTGAAAACTTCTAAACATAATTTATTAGGCTGGAGAGGATTTTAGGCAAACCTGTAAGGAAATGATATTTCACATGCATTGTTTTTTTTTTAAAGAATAGATCCCATGGAGGGCAAATTGGTCCAACAGCTGCATTCGATTTGGTAAAATAACTAGGAGGGGGATACAGGGCTCTGTAGGAATCTGTGGGGCATGTTTAGCTTTAGGAGGATTTATCTGAGTGCAATTTGCCAGGCCAAAGCTATTGGTTGTTTTAGCAATTATGTCCCACAGTCATGGTTTCATGTTTTGTGTGGAGAGTTTGGTTGGTTGGGGTTTTTTTTTGTTTGTTTGGGGTTTTTTTTTTTTGAAAGAAACACTTTTGAATTGTGGTAGATATTTATACTACAAATCTGTTTCCAGGTATGAACATTGATCTCTTATAAAAGGATTCCCCTCCTTATTCCCTTTTTCTCTTGAAATGCTAATGTGCGGATAATGTGCTGTTCAGTTGTCTGTGTTGCAGGGGCTTTCTTGTCCTCTTCTAACCCCAGATCTTCCCATTAAGTTTATATCCCCAATTGTCCGTGCATTACCTTCTCTGTCAAATGATATATAGAGCTTCATTCTTAATCTGTAGAGAGAGTCTTTCTTACGATACATGAGATTGGTCATGCAGCTCTTTCTCATACGTCTAAATGAAGCTTTGCTCTGCTTCTCCCCAGGCAATAGTCTGGATGAAAGATTCTTTTTTTTTTTTTCCATTTAACTTTCTATTTAGCTTGCCAGCAACATTCACATAAAAGAGCGCTACTTCAAAACACCAAACAGAAAAGGACTATAAAAAGGGCTACTTTTTATTCCGAGGTGGAATTTTGTGTTCCATGACCCAATGGTCAGGCAGGTCCATCTGCAGATAAGACAAAGCCCTGCCTTTATTCAGGCACATCACTCACTGACTCCACTGAGAGTCAGTGATTTTACCTGATCCTCAATTCTCAAGTTGCAACCGACGGGGGCTCTGCTTCCACTTACCAAAGTCATTTTTGCAGAGGTTTTCCACGATGTCATTGTCATCGTCATTTTTGTTTTTGCAGGCATCGCAGACCTTGGGTGCTGGAAATGCAAGGGACAGTCCCCGTCAGGCTCGGGGAGAAAGGAACAGCAGGTGGCGTTGGGAACCCCTCGGGAGACGCCGGTTTTCCGTCACTCGATCTCTCCATCCCAGCTCCCGCGCCTTCTTCCCCCCAGCCCCGGCGCTGCCCGAGCGCTTTGACACCCCTTACCTTGCTGCACACCCGCTGGAGGGGAGCGCAGTGCCGCTTTTACGGTCGCACCTCAAGCAGATTTTTTTTTTTTAATTATTTTTTTTATGCCTGGCAAGTCAGCCTCCTGTGTTTTGTTTACTGTGATTTATCCTCCAAAAGATAACATTTGAAAAAATAGGAGAATGGCACAGCTCAGTCTGAAAGAGTAAAGGGGCACACAACACAAAACACCCCAGCCACGCGCTTCAGCGGCGACCTCTGCACGAGGAGATTGTCCCTCTGCAAGCCGCGCCGTCCGAGTCTGGGGTCGCGGATCCTTTCTTTGGGGACGGAGACGGGCAAAGGCCGGGGGCTGCGGGCCGGTGCCAGTTCCCCGACCGTGCCTGCGGCTTCCCCGGTCCCGTCGGGAAAGCCTCCTGAGCATGATCTGCGACCCCCTGCCCGGTACCGCTGTTGTGGAGCACCGGGGCGTTCTCTAACGGGAGAGAGTCGCCTCCACTCCCATGCGGAGAACTGGGGAGGGCCCGCACTGCCGGGGCGGCTCATCGGGGAGCAGATGCTGCCAGCCGGGGAGCAGCCCCGCAGCCCCCTCCTCC
>NW_010416434.1:0-299 GCF_000710305.1 Buceros rhinoceros silvestris | reverse complement strand
AGCATGTCGGTCCGGGGTAAGCCGAAGGCGGACATCACCGGGGCGCAGCTCTCCTTCACCTCCTCGCAGAGCGAATGGCAGGGCTGGATGATCTCGTCCAGGTCGTCGATGCAGACGGGGGCAAAAAGGGAGCAGAGGAACTTCCTTGTGTCGGGGTGGCACTGTTTCTGCACCAGCGGGATCCAGGTGGAGGCCTGCTCCAGCACCTCCTGCACCGTCTCATGCCCCAGCAGGTTGGGCAGCCGCATGCTCTGGTACTCGATGCCCCGGCACAGCAGCATTGGGGCGGGGATGGGCTT
>NW_010416433.1:1096-1296 GCF_000710305.1 Buceros rhinoceros silvestris | reverse complement strand
GGGTTCCCTTCCCGCGGTAGGTTTGGGTGAGCTGGATGTACCGGACCTCCCCCGGTGCGCAGCCCTTCCTGCCCCCACCTCTCCCCCAACCCGACAAAACACCGCGCAATATCGTCCAGCCGGTGAACTTAACTCGCACCTTGCAGGTCAAGTCACCGTGGAGGGCTTCACCGGTGCGCGCTTCCCGGGCCAAGCGCAAC
>NW_010416433.1:530-812 GCF_000710305.1 Buceros rhinoceros silvestris | reverse complement strand
AATGGGGTGAAAATAATACACGGAGGGTGTGTGGGAGCCGAGAAAGAAGAAGCCCTTGGAAACGTAACCGGCCAGCGGGCTGATCTCAGCGGAGTATTTAACAGCCAAAGCGGGGGCGACCCGAGGCCAACGACCTCTTGGGGCGGGCCGGGGGGCGGCTCCTCCGGGGATCTGCAGCGAAACAGCGAAATGGGATGGTCGGGCTTTGCTTGTCACCGTGAGGAGAAGATGCGAGAGCAGCCCTTCTGCCTGCCCCTTTGCTTCTCTCCACGCTGCGCGCCC
>NW_010416433.1:0-402 GCF_000710305.1 Buceros rhinoceros silvestris | reverse complement strand
TTTCTTCGTTATGTCCCTCTCGACAGACACCGTGAAATACATCAGTCATTTAGATACGGGAGCCGACCTCTGGAGGACCACTTGCGCGGAGCGCTTTGATGTCGCGAGACAGATTTCCAAAGAGAGAAAGAAAGCCCTTTCCACGTTTCTAATTACCCTGCGCCCGGGGTCTGCCACTGATTAGGGCGGCAGTGCCGGGGCTTCTTCGTTATGTCCCTCTCGACAGACACCGTGAAATACATCAGTCATTTAGATACGGGAGCCGACCTCTGGAGGACCACTTGCGCGGAGCGCTTTGATGTCGCGAGACAGATTTCCAAAGAGAGAAAGAAAGCCCTTTCCACGTTTCTAATTACCCTGCGCCCGGGGTCTGCCACTGATTAGGGCGGCAGTGCCGGGGCG
>NW_010416432.1:2912-4479 GCF_000710305.1 Buceros rhinoceros silvestris | reverse complement strand
CGGGGGGAGCGAGTGAGGGGCTGTATGTGGCTTAGTTGCCAACTGGAGTTAAACCAGGACACACTCTCAATAAGGAAAAAAGCTCCAGCTAGATGCTGTATGTTCAGCCAGGACAGTAACGGCAAGGGAGAATCAGAAACATATCCCTTTTACTCTGGAAGTTTAAAATTCATTTGCTTCCAAAGCTTCTGGGGGAAAAAAAAAAAGCCAAAAAAACCCAACAGAACCACGTAGCCTTGATCAACCAAGTTATAGATATGCCAATGCCAAATTTTGTCCAAAGCTCAAAAAATGAAAAAAAGCTTTTTGGAAAGCAACAGCTCTGAACTTAATCATCCAAAGGAGCAGGAATCCTCCAGTAAACTGTGGCTTGGTTTTGGGGTTTAGGGAGATCCTCAGTACTGGCTCCACAGGAAGATAAGCTCCTTTAGACATTCTGGAAGTTGTAAGCTCCACTGAGCATAAAACTGAATAGTAGGTATAAAAGCAAGACTGATCTAAGAGATAGCAAAGAGTCTTACCTAGAGGAGCTTTAGGAGATGTGCTCAACAAGTCAATAGAGGGGCCCTGGCTGGGATCTGGGGGCATAAAACCAGAAGAAAACATTCAGCAGAGAGATTCTCAAGCCCTGCCTTTCAGCGTGCTCACAGTTCCATTACATCTCTTTTACCTCCTCTGCCCCTACTCCAAACAAGCTAAGTTACAGTTTGAAATGCGGAATTTCCTATGTACAATGACTTTACATCTCCACAAAGCAAATTATTCCCCCTGCAGTGTTCTTAACACATTAAAAGAAAGCAAACACCCTGCAGGGGAATACAAAGCCGTTTCAGATTACATCTGTACCTCTAGATTCTTGGTTTACTTGTCTTTCACCCTAGAAACAGTTTTTTGCTTTATATTCACAGACGCTTTCCAGACACACCAAATTCAATGAACAAAAAGGAGTCTTTAAATAAATAATAATGTCTGAAAGCAGGGAAACAGGGCAGCAAAGCCCAAACAGTTTCGTGTGCATTTCAAGAAAAGAACTGATCCCAAACAGAGCCATGCTTTCAGAAGTCTCCACTAATTTAACCAAACATCATAGAGTGCACAGAGCTGCCACTCAGGTTCTTGGGAAAATTATTCACAAGGGAACTCACTTGACACTTCATTGCCTTCTGATGACTTTGTTGCTTTATCCACCTCTGGAGAAGACTGTGCAGGATTCTGGCTGGCATCTGCTACATCCCAGGTACTGGAAGACTGCAAGGAGATACTCATTGCAGTGATTTGCAGAAGACAAATGAACCAAACAATCCTGAACTTAGTTCAGGTTTAGTGACCTATATTCAGTTTTAGGCCAAAGGAAATGTGTTCCAAACTCCAGACTATGCCTCCACTGCAGATAACGTACACACAGGCCCATGCTGTCTTAGGGTCAAAAATTAAAGAAAACACCCCAGCAGCTAGGCTGAATGGAATGCCACGAGAAATTACAGCATCACTCAACAGAGGTATCACAGTTGGCTACTGTGAGGACTTCCCAGGTGAAGGAGATGAGATTACATCTGGGAGAAAGAGT
>NW_010416432.1:377-2838 GCF_000710305.1 Buceros rhinoceros silvestris | reverse complement strand
GTGTTAATGAGTTTCCCTGGAAAAAATAAATTCAGCTTTCACTGCTTTTATTTCCATACAGCCAAAATTCTCATGTTACTCTATCCACTTGAGAAAATCCACCTAGCATTGTGCAAACAGACGCCCACACCCACTTCACTGGGGTCTGCGCACTGAAAATTTGACTAAACCAGAAGTTCAAAGTAATAGCCAGTCCACACTTTAACTGTACAAAGAGACTAAGCATTAACGCAGCTTGCAAAGCATTTCCCAGGGAGTAGCTGGTACCTCTGAGTATTCCTTTAAGATACAGATGCTGTCAAAAACAAAGGACATGGATATTACGGGCCCCATGAGGGATTGTTTAGATCTGTAACTATGTCCCAGGCTGATGACTGAATCTTAGTTCTCTACATGTTAGTACTGAACAAGCATACAACTTAAGAGTCCTTACAAACTAAGTGGGACTGCTCCTGGCTGAGCAGCTGGCTATTTCAGAGCTGTTAAGGCTGTCTGATTTACACCGTTCTCACCTGTGTATGCTCCATAAAGAAATCAGTATCACTCTTGTCAGGGGATTGCCCAGGGGCTCCACTTAGTCCATCTATAAGCAGCTGAAGAGAGCACGGGGGAAAAAAGATATCTTACAAGACTCAGCATCCAGTGCTACACATCTAACAGTAAAGAGCTGCTCAGACTTACATCTGTGCCATACTTGGCCATGGCAGCACTTGCCAGCTGCCGGATCTTCTCCCTGTACATCTGGGCAGCTCGACTATTATACTTAGCATTGGCATCTGTGGTAGTGCAGCCATGCTGGCGGAAAAAAGCAGTCTGAAAAGAGAAGAATACAGTGTCCTGACTGCTAGATCACAAGCAAGCAAGCATTAGACATAAACTCAACAGAGAAAAGAAGCTTCCCAGAGGCAGAGGATCTAATACTGAGCACACAGAATGAACCAACCGTTCATTGATCAGCTTTCTCCATGAAGTCTAGAGGCCAAGAGGCCCTAGAAGGCTAAAAAAAACCATCCGTTCTCCACAGGAGGATGCTTCTGAGTCACAATGCTGAGCAGGAGCTTTCAAACTGATCAGTGTTACTAACTTCTTTCCTTTAAGGGGACTATGTGTCTCATTTTAATGAGATGTAAGGAAATAACAAATCCACACATCAGAAAGCAGTGAGTTCAAAGGTCTAGCTTCCAGGCACACCTGACAAACACCTCTCCTCATTATATACTTCAAAAAAAGATGGAGAGGTCAGTACCCAGAAAACCACAGAGAAAAGAGACAAGAAACAGAGGATGTGGATTAGCAAGAGGGAGAGCAAGCAAAATGCCTCCAGAGGCTCCTCACCGCATTGGCATTGCTGCCCACTTGCATACATCTCAGCTGGAGCCAGTTCCAGTTAGAATCCAACTCCGTGGACCTGTGTGAGAACAAATTATTTCTATTAATAATGTGCAGGCATGCAAAATGCAAAAGCAAGTTCTGAACTAGAACGGTCAGATATCCCACTATTATCCCAGACTATAGAAGGTAAAGGAGGAAAGAACATCTTGGTAATTTCTTTACTCACAAAAGAAAATAATTTGAACTTTTAAAGTGAGGAAAAAGGAACATGCCAGCTTCAGCTTCATACCAAATAACAATGTCCAAACTTAGAGGATCTCTCACCTGTGTTGCTTAAGAGGGTGGAGCTTGAGCTAGGAAAGCACAGCCAACAACTTTCATTCTACATGTGATTCTACATGAGAGACTCATATTCACCCCATCCCGCAGGTTAGGCCAGAACACATGACAAAGTAAGAAACCAACCAAGTAAAGCTAGGTGACGGGATATGTCTCACAGCAGTTCTCAACTTATCTCTGAATAAGATCACAGTTCTGTTACTTAAAATGCAAACTTTTACAAGTACTGAAAATCCAACTCCATCCTCCTCACTAGGCTGATACAGAAAAGATTAAATAATATTCCTCTTTTTGCCTTGCTCAGCATTACAAGAAAGACTTTCATATTGCTGCTTTACTAGCAAGGTTCACAAACCACACTCTTCTCTCAACTTCTGCTACTGCAAGTCCAGACAGCGTTTCTACAAGGTTCGCAGAAGTAACATCTCTTGACCTTCCACTGAGGTGCTTCAGAAACTCCATCTCAGAAAGTCTGAGTGACCTAAAATACCGAGCAAGCAAACCACGTAAAACCCGAGACGACAGCTCCGAGGTAACGCACGCTAGTCTCTAAGTCTCGCACACTAGCGAGGCACAGCTGCTCCAGGCCCAGACAGCGTTTCTACAAGGTTCGCAGAAGTAACATCTCTTGACCTTCCACTGAGGTGCTTCAGAAACTCCATCTCAGAAAGTCTGAGTGACCTAAAATACCGAGCAAGCAAACCACGTAAAACCCGAGACGACAGCTCCGAGGTAACGCACGCTAGTCTCTAAGTCTCGCACACTAGCGAGGCACAGCTGCTCCAGGCCT
>NW_010416432.1:0-253 GCF_000710305.1 Buceros rhinoceros silvestris | reverse complement strand
CCCGGCGGGCCCCCACGGCCCGGAGCTACCCACTCTCCGCCGCGCCCGCCCCCAGGCCCCACACACCTGATGAAGCTGAGGTGCACGCCCAAGGACCTGTGGACGCCGGAGCAGTCGATGCACAGGAAAACCCCGTAGGTGATGCTGGCCCAGCTCGGATTCTTGGCACCGCAGTCGAAGCATGACTAAAGCGAAGGCAAAGGAACGGCCAGACTAAGGCGGCTCCTCCGGCGGCTCTACCCCTTGCCGCAAC
>NW_010416431.1:1900-2112 GCF_000710305.1 Buceros rhinoceros silvestris | reverse complement strand
CAGCCGTGGCCCCTTGGCTACCCCTGAGCATCCATCCCAAACCCTCCCGTGCTTCTCCTGAGCTGCAGAGAACAAGCAACAGTATCTATTTATCCAACTACAGACCCGAAATATTAATCTGTATAAATAAACAGGAAAAATGGGTGTAAGCTATAAAAAGACGCGTGTAAATCATGCCCAAAGGTTCGGGTTGTTGACAAGCCCTCCCCAAG
>NW_010416431.1:1293-1770 GCF_000710305.1 Buceros rhinoceros silvestris | reverse complement strand
GGGTGTTTGACACGCCCCCCCCAGCCCCCAGCAGAGGAGCCAATGCCACGCAGGACCCCACCGTGGAGGCGTGCGGCTGCTCCGTGGATGCTCAGGGAGTTGCCATGGCAACCCGGGAGCCTCGGGATGCAGCCGAGCATCCCTGAGGGCTCCCACCAGGGCGGGATGGTGCAGGTGGGTGGTCCCTGGGTGCAGAGGATGGGGGTCCCTCTGCTCCAGAGAGGTGGACCGGCCCAAACCTCCCTCACCCACCCCGTTTAATTACCCCTCGCTCGTTAATTAGCTCCACGCTAATTTGGCCTATTAATAATGGAGCTGCAGCCCTGAGAAGCTGCACTGGGACCCCCCGAAATGGCTGCTGGGACCAGCCCGGGAGCTGAGCCCCAGGAGGGCAC
This sequence comes from Buceros rhinoceros silvestris, assembly GCF_000710305.1. Classification (NCBI taxonomy): domain Eukaryota; kingdom Metazoa; phylum Chordata; class Aves; order Bucerotiformes; family Bucerotidae; genus Buceros; species Buceros rhinoceros. The sequence goes on along the minus strand of NW_010416431.1, from coordinate 1,375 downwards.
TTCATCCCAGTGCCCCCCCGCTCCACCCCAGTGCTCCTCTGCTCCACCCCAGTGCCTCCCTGCTCCATCCCAGTGCCCCCCC
>NW_010416431.1:469-916 GCF_000710305.1 Buceros rhinoceros silvestris | reverse complement strand
GCCCCCCCCGCCCACACCCGCCGCCCCCTGCCATACCTGGGAGCCTCAGCTCCAGTGCCGGGCAAAGGGAACGCACTGGGAGGAGCAGTGCCACAAGGCCGGAGCTGCTCAGCGGCGGCTGAGCGGAGGAATTCGGCCTCGGCCAAAATTTCTTTTCCCTGCTTTGGTGTCCAAGCACACGGGAGCGACTACGACCTGGTTCCTCTCATGGCCTCCTGGGTGCGGCACCCACAGAGAGCCTGGGGGTGTTCAAGGGGAAGCCGGCAGCTCACCAACACCCTAATTAACACCTCTAATTAATGCACGGGGCATTCCAGCAGCCCCTGGCCTTGCCGCTCTGGGCTCTGCAGCAGGAGGGTGAAGGAAAAGGCTCGGGAAAAGCAGTTTGTGCCAAAACACGGGGGAAAACACCAACCCATGGCTGTTCTCCCGGTGGAGCCCAGTCCC
>NW_010416431.1:0-201 GCF_000710305.1 Buceros rhinoceros silvestris | reverse complement strand
CGTCCCCCAGGGGCGCACCCGGCAGCTCCGCCGTGGCCGGCAACGCCGCTCGCTCGCTCGCCTGGACCTGTCACGAAACGCTGGGCGGGGGGGGTGGAGGGAACTCGGCAAATTAGATGCAGTTGATGAACCAATTAAGGTTTGTGTTTGCAGAACCCTCGGCCGCCAACGAGAGACCCTGGGCAGCCGCCAGGGTGGCAG
>NW_010416430.1:29997-39994 GCF_000710305.1 Buceros rhinoceros silvestris | reverse complement strand
TTGTTTGTTTTTTGTTTTTTTTTTTGCCTGGTGGCCATTTCTACCCTTTCCAGCTCTGCAGTGACAAGCTCTGCTTGTCTCCGGTGATAATGCTATGGATTCTGCACATCTGTTGAGAGCAGTGGTCAGCCATTGTGCAACCACTGCATCCAGCAAAGACACTCCAAGGCCAAACAGTCCTATCCCTCTTGTTCTTTGTACAGACACATCACAATATCAGTGGCTGTCCTTGCTGCTTCTCCCAGTTCTACAACCCCTTTGGAGAGGAGGACATGTGGGGATGAAACACAGTCTTCAAGATTCATGTTCATGGATTTATACAGTGGCTCAGAGATATTCCCTGCTCTCTTCTTTCATCCTTTCCTAATCATGTAGTCCTTGCTGCTTCTCCCAGTTCTACAACACCTTTGGAGAGGAGGACATGTGGGGATGAAACACAGTCTTCAAGATTCATGTTCATGGATTTATACAGTGGCTCAGAGATATTCCCTGCTCTCTTCTTTTGTCCTTTCCTAATCATGTATTTCAGCAACAGGAAAGGTCACAAGATGCAAACATGTGCAACTCCCCAGGACCATGGAGCAGAACTGAGATCCATTTCCAAGTCCTTGGGTCAAGCTTCAGCAGAAACCCCCTCCCCACATTTCAGAACTATGTTCCCACAGCATCTGTAATCTCCAGACCCCCACCCCCCCGAGAAACCCAGAAGGTGCAGCAGCTCCCCTCCTTCCACACTTGTCAAAGCTGTTTCATTAGCAATATTCCTGGGTGTGATCTGCTGCCAGACATCTTGGAAGTTTCATGGGATGTCAGGACTTAGGAATCAGTACAACGGTCCTTTATCCACACACCTCAACAAACACAGCAGGCCAGACTCTGGTATGAATGGCTGGAGCTACGTTAAAACCTGTTTATATCTTTGAAAAAATTCAGATAATCAGATTATTTTTTTAAATGGTTGATCATAATTGCATTGATCAGTAGGAGAAGAGGGGAAGAATCTTTGTATCAGCACATTGAAGACAGCCAAAGGGGAAAGCATCCTGAGAGATCATGTAACCACCCTTCCCTGGTGTGCTCCCCGGCATGTCCTCAGTGCATAAATACACTTCTCCAGGGCACCAGAATTCATTTTTCTGTTCTCACTACTCCCTTCAGCTGTCTCTTTACATCCCTGCTCCTTGGGATTCATTCTCTCAGCAGCCTTCCTCAAAGGGGAAGAACCTTGCAGCTGGGATGAGTGGAGGAACCAGCAGAAAGAGGGGAAGCCTTCATCCATCTCCTGCTCCAGCTGTCTCTGGGCAGGCAGAGCTATGTTCCACCACACCCAACCTGGGGGCAGCTTCCTTTTCTCATGACCCCAGATGGAAAGAGTTGGAGTCAGGACAATTTGCCTGTTGGTTTAACAAGTCATGCTAGGGACACATGGACACCGAATTAAAAAAAAATAGGGACTCGCAATGGACACCTATGACTTCTGCCCTTTAGCAGGACTCTGCTCCACATTGTGCATTCCTGTGTGTCTAACGAGGCATATCCACCCCAGGAGATAGAAGGCATCAGTAATGACCACACTGGTGGGAAAATACAGGTTAACAGGCAGCGTGCTGCCAGGGGAAGGGGCCAGCGGCTGGCAGCAGGAGGGAGGTGTCAGGAGCCGGGATGCACAGCTCCACGGTTCACCATGCACTCCATGTGCAAATTGCTTTTGCTGGCTGGCAGGTTAGACATGAGGGAGGCAGCAGGGTTTGCCCAGGCTTTTTCTATGCCACAACCGATAGCCCCAGCTGATTTCAGCAGTGATAAAGATCACCTCATTATCTCCAACAATTACAGAGTGTCTCTGATCAGAGTGGTGATAATCACCAATGTGAGTTCACCTCCTCCACTCGCTTGTTTATTTTGCAGGTTTCTTAATATACAAAAAGACAGTGAAACCAGAGCTAATCCACCCCCCAGCAGCATCTTGGCCAGGAAGGAGGAGCTGTCATCACCACCACCACATCCTTCCAGACAGACACAAGAGAGATCAATAGCTTTGATACTGCAGGGAGACTCCCAACAGTCTCTCCTGGCCCTAGTGTCTCCTGCCTGCTCCTCCCTGCGGTCCTGGTCCTCGTTTCTCTCCCTGTAACCAGTCACCCTCCACAGAAGGAAATGAGGTGATCTCCACCCCCTCTGCTCTCTCCTCCCAGGCTGAATCCTTTCAAGAGCAGGTGGGTGGATCTTCCCAAAGTCCCCAGGATTTGTACGGCAGATCCAGCACACAGCTGGCAGGGGGCATGTCCATCACACATTTCCAAAACCTCATGGAGTTTTCCTTCTTGCTTTCTTCCTCTTTCTTTTTTTTTTTTTCCTGTGGTTTCAGGTGAACACAGGGTATTTCAAAGAGATCTCTGCCAGCACTGAAGCTTTGAAGTCAGCTGGTGAAGCAACCAGAGGTGACATGGAGAAAGAGTGGGGCCCAGCTGGGGGCCATCCCAGGAGAACTGAATCAAAGTCAAAAGAGATGACAGCACAAGCTGGTCTGACTCAGTCTCACTGGAGGTTTCTCCTCTCTCCCTCTATTACTCAGCCCAGCCCAATGGCCCTTCCTGGCTTTAAATTAGGAAAACCTTTGCTAAGCTTCAGATTAAGTTCCTGGGTCACCAACAGAGATGGCCTGTAGCAAAGCCCTGGATTTTATCTTTAATTATCAGCAGGATCTGCTGTGGAGCTGAGTGTCTGCTCAAGGGAAGGCTGGTAATCAGGAAGAGAGGGGTCAAGAGAAGATTATCTTCTACGTCTTCCTCTATAGACTGAATCTCTGTTTACTAGCCATATGCAAATCCTTTTCACAAACTCATGGCACTGCTGAATACAAGTATGCACAGAAAATTAACAAAGCTGGAGTATCAATTCCTCATCTATTGCCAGTACAAGACTTCTGTGACTACGTGGGAGGAAGGAAATGTTCTCCCTCCAGTGTCTGGGGAAATGAAGCTGGGTTTCCAGCAGCATTCTCCAATTCTTAACCAAGAGATCCTGTCCAGCATCTCACTGCTTCACTCTCTCCTTGCTGCCCTCCTTCTCCGAGTCCCCGGGATTTGAGTCTTGTCCTTGTCCGTAACCAGCAGCGGTCTGCCCATGGCCAGTGAACTGGCTAACGCAGGAGATCTTCAGGAAAACCAGTAATGACGTCAAGCGCAGAACCATCTCCAAGTGTGTTCAGGAGCAGATGGAAGAGTGTAACAGAAGCCTAGTGTGTAGGCCCCTCACTTGGGTATCCTGGTGTGCCTACTGAAGACAATCCTGTCTCCTCCTGCCTTCTGGCTGGAGGTTACTTTCCTTGATGTGAACTAGAGAAGCATCTTAGTGACCACTGCGCTGGAGTAGAAAACTCTCAGGGCTATCTTATTGCCTGCCAGGGCAAGGGCAAAGTGCCACTTGGAAAGCAGGGACACTGGCTGTATTTGGCTGTTTGCATACGTCTGATCTACGATGGAGGAGCAGGAGAAACTGGAGGCCAAGCCAAGTCTTAGTACATGGTTGTGGAGCCACCAGAAATTCCCCATATAGCATCCTGTATTGGGCTGGAAATGGTGCACTGGCTGGAAGATGAGGCATGGACAGGAAAGGACAGGAAGGCAGCACAGCATGGGCTGAGCTGCTCACAGCATGGACAGCCGTGGGTTGGGGCAGGTCAGCGTATTTGGAGCTTCTCTTTTCACAGTTCATTCTTCTCTCTGCTCTTGCAGGTGTACGTGTGGTGTGTCTTAGGTTCAAGGTCACCTTGTATTCAGCCCAGCACAATAAGAAGTTAAAGGAAGGATATATAACAAAAGAACCGCGTGGCTTTGAGCCTTTCAAGGAGTGATGGATCCTGAAATAGACCACAGGTACCTGGAGGTTAGAAAGCCCTACGTCCATTGCTTTTGCAGGTCACTTCCTACGACACCCTGCTCCTGTAGCACAGAGGACTGGGGATCCCCCCTGAGCTGACAGTGACAGCTTAGGAAGAATGAGACTGGCTTAAGCAGAGCCTGTTTAATACCACTCCAACCCCAGCCAGCCAGGTCAATTAAAAAATAAAGACGAAGGCGCTTGGTCCGGGTCTGCTCTCCCTATTAAATTCATTATTTCCCCCTGCCAACAGAAAGAGGGCAACTGTTCACGTAAGACACAGCTAATAATATCTGAGTACAGGACATTGCTGCTAAATTATAGGGAGGGCTTGGGAAGGGAAATTAGTGTCATTTGCAAGCCCAATAATAGGGGCTGTGCAGCATGAATGCCGATGCGGGAGCGGGCAGGAGGACAGCGTGTGGCTTATGCAACTGTCCCTGTCCTCCTCCAGTGGGCAGAGCTGGGCTGGCAGGATGCATGCTGGGGGCCTGCGGAGCAGGCTAGCAAAGGAGAAGTGGGCTTGAAAGCCAAAAGCAGTCAAAAACAAGGGCAAACAAAATACCTCAGTCTGAGGGTGAAGGCATCAGAAACTGCTCAGCACTTCCTTCCCAGCTGAGCTTTGGCAGAGCACAGTTCAGGGGTCCCCAGGGCAGCAGCTACCAGGAATGGGAGGTCTGATGGTTTCAACTCAAGGGCCAGTTCTGAGCAGCTTCTAGGAGAATTCAAACACAGTGAGGAAACTGAGGCATGGGAAGACTGCGCAGCCTGTGACGTGGCTTGAGTCTAAAAGCAATTCTTGGGCACTTCCCACTGACAGGAAATGTGGTGCTGCTCCCAGGGACAACTGCATTCCTACAGTGGACAAAGCATTTCCCATTTCAGATTATGGCCACATCTTGAGCAAAACTATGTTACAGAGAAGCAGAAGTGCTCTCTGACCAAATTCTCCCAAGCTGCTAACAAACCTAAAGTACCAACACCATGTTGTTGGTCATCCCTGAAGCATCTCTGGCTCCGAGCTCAAAATTCACACCCCACTAACAACCCAGCAAACATCACAAACCTGCCAGAGAGCCCCCACTCCTCTGCAGTCCCACCATTCTGTCTGCTACCTCTTGTAGACGCTTGATTCCTGGGCCAGGGAATAATTGTTTAGCAACATTATCAGGATGGCTAAACAAAATTAAGGTCGTGGAGCAACTCCTGCTGTGTCCAACACATGCCGAGATCAGTGTCCCCTTCCTGCTTGCTGAGTTATTCCTCAAATTCCTTGACCTTGGACCACGCTGCAGGGCCCCTCCCGTGGTGGATGAGGAAATGCTCTGTTCCCCTGATGAACAGGAGATGCTGTGATTATACCAATCAACTGCTCATTAGTGTTACTTGGCTCCAGCTCACCAACACCAGCCCCGTGGTGTACAGCCACCTCTGTCACCAGGGGGTGGTGAAGTTCCTCAGATCTCATACTGTTCCCCGTTTGGGTTTGTCCACAGATGAAGGAGCTCTCCAAGGCACTGCTGAGATCTGGCAAGCAAATCTCATCCCAGCAGATCTGAGCCCTCTTTCAGACTGTGGATTGATCACCACAGCGCTGTACCACTGAGACTCAGGGAATTTTGGACTTCCAGGGGACAGCCAGCTGCCGCTAAGCACTGAGAGCTGTGCAAGAGTGCTGCAGGTCTCAACGAGCTGAGACAGAGAGAGATCTGTGAGAGCCACTTTGTTCACCCACCAGCATCGCCTCCACAGAGGACCCTCAGCCCAGCCTCCAGAGAGCTGTAGATGGCCACAGATCCAACAGCTCTGGCCCTAGAAATGGCCAGCAGGGAAGCCAGCTGACGATAGAAGAGCAGCATGAGCACTGCCACTTTCATGGCACTTTTGGGTCCAGCCTTCCAGGCATGGTGCAGCTGCTGCCAACCGGTATTGTTGGGAAGGAACAGTTTTTTGCTAGATGTCAAAAATCAAAAACCAGCAAATACTTCATAGCCTGTCCAAACCTCCCTTCAGGTCTCCTTCTAGCCCCCATTTCCCATCCCCTTTCCTTGTTCTCATCTTTGTGCTTTTGTTCCACTCTTTCATCACTCACAGATGCTTTGAACCCAACCCCACCCACGTCCAAGGCAGCTGGCCTTAAACAGCCCTCATGCAACTGGTCCCCCTGGCCACCACCTTACCCTTCCCACCACCAGACTCTGTAGGTCTGTGATGGACTTAAGGCTCCTCCAGAGTGTTTCATCCCTGGATCTCACAGTCTAGCTGCAAGGAGAGCCAGGAGAGGGTATTTATTGCAATGAAATTGTATCCTGTCAGGAGGCTGGGACAGAGGATTGTCCTCTGCAGGTCCCTTATCCTCACACACCCACATCCTGCCAGCCCCTGCTAATTCACGAGTTAATTAACTAGTGGTCCATCAGCCACTTTCGTATCGGAAGGCGGCAGAGGGATATTTCTGCAGGTGCACATGCAGAGCACCGGTGTATTACCAGCTCAAAATCAAACAGCAGGACAGAGCCTGGGGAGAGCAGAGATCTCAGCAGGCCTGGGGGGATGAGGCTACAGTGACACATGATTTGCCTGGTCCACCACAGTGTCTGGTTGTGATCTGGGGACCCAGACACCTCCTCCTGCCAGCAATGGAGCAGGCTGCTTCTGTTTGCACAAATCTCTAAGACATCTGGGGATGGGCACTTGGAGAGACCTGACCCCTTGGCTAAAGGGAGCAGGGACCCTCAGTGCTGGAGCCAGAGGAGGCTCCAACTCCTGTCCGTGTCCCTATGGATGTGGCAGCTCCAAAGCCAAGCCCTGGGCAGGCAGAAGAGTCATCACTGGTCTCATCCCTCCTCTTTCACGGCTGAGACATGGGACAGGAATTGCCCTGGGCTGCCTGCAGTCTCTGGGGACTCCCTGCAGAAGCCACTGCTCTTGCCTTTGGGTCCATCATCCTGACAGCTCTCCCCAAGGTCTCAAAACCAAGACTCCAGCAAAGCAGAGTGCCAGGGACACACACACCACCACGTCCTGGCAAGTCTCAACCTCCTCCAGCCTTCCTCGCTGAAGGCCGGGCATGCGGCTGTGCTCTTCCCCTTGCCTCTTTCCTCCTTTGCTCCATCCTGTCAGTCAGGTTCTGTCTCAGAAAGGTTTCCTCACACAACAGCTACACTGGCTTTAGAAAGATGCAATTAAGATGAAACCCACTTATTTAAAGCGGCTCTTCTCCCAGCACGGCTCTAATGTCACCTTTGATCACTGAAACCAGCCCAGCGCTCAGATTGCCATGGATGCATCCTTTCATTTTCTCCCCCTCGCTCCATTCAGGCAGAACTGGTTTCTTTCTTCCTGCTGGTGCTCTGAGCATTTTGCAGAGCAAACGACCTGTCATTTTTTCATTGACCAGCGGGGAAAACAGAGCTAGACACCCTGGCTGTGGCACGTGAAGATCGGAGGGGTCATGTAGACGACGCTGATCGTTGGACTCAGACAGGCTTGGCCTGAGCACAGTGCTGTCCTGTGGTTGTGCCACAAATAAGAGTGGACTGCAGCAGGGCAGGGACCCCCGTACTAACACATCTGAAAGGAAATACCCTGCATTTACTGGGAGGAAGCAATCACTGATGGGGGAGGCTGGACCATTTTCACCACTTACAACAGTCAGTTCTGCTCAAAGCATCACTTAGCCCTGGGCTTCGCTTTAAGCCCCCAGGCAGGCCCTGCTCTCACTTGCATACAGGAGCTGCTTGATCAGGACTGTCATCCTCTCAGCAGTCCTCATCCATCCATACACGCACACGATTGCCAGGCATTGAAACCCCAGATGCCTTTGCCAGTAAATGCATCCATGGGGTTGCATTTTCTATTAGACTGGAGGTTTCCTGGTTGTCAGAGCTTCCACCCACGCAGGCAGCTCTCTCCTGAACTCCGTCTCGCTGCCTCCAAACCTCCCTGCACTGCGTTTTCTTTGGAAACGGAGAGCAAATACATGTATAGCCCTCTGCTCTCCCAGGGAGACAGCAGAGCAATTTACGGGGTTCCCTGGGTGGGCAGGCTTCTTCATCCAAACTCTTACTTCAATCTATTTTGTTTTGATCTGCAAGAGAGATGTCTCTTCCCACAGGTGGAGAGAAGACTGTGAAGCTGCCCCTACAAAACCCCAGTGATTTGCAATTCCTCACCAGCCTAGGGCCAAGCGCACTCTCTACTGCCATTGCAGGGTGACACTGTTTTCTAATGCTCAGAAACAGAAGTTGTCACACCAAAAGTCTCAGAACTGATATTAGATTCCTTCTGATTCCTTCTGATCTCTCCAAAGATCTCTGATCTTCAGCAGCCTCTGAGGATTTCTGAGCACAGAGCAGGGTGCTGCCCTGCCTAGGTGACAGTCCCCAGGCTAGGGTCTGGGTCCCAGTCAGAGCTGGTGTGACTTTACAGTGAGGGACCCCAGCCCCTGGCTCAGCTGAATCATTTGGTCGCCCCTGGCAGGGAGGAATTTGTCAAGTCTCACCAAAAGATACAGTCTTAGAGGCATCCCACTTCAACACACTGCTGGGGGGGCTGCACACCCAACCTGCTTTGGTGAGGAGCTGGGGGCAGCAGGGGAAGATGAAATGCATCCTCTGCTGCTCCTGGTCCACGATGCTAGTTGAGCTAAAGCTAGCTACCAAAAATAGGAGTCAGTAATGGTGCTGGGGAGGACAGCAAAGAAACCAGCCCAGTTGCTTCTTCTGCCTGTAAATCAGTCCAGCTGGGCCATCGCTGGTTTGCTGACGGCCGGGTCCTCTTCAGGGCAGCTTGTACAAAGATGAGCGGATCAAGCACGGCAGGGCTTCCTCAGCACCCCCTGCTGCTAGCGGCCAGAGAGGGTTAAATGTGAAGCAAATGTTTTCTCAGGAATACTGCAATCTCAACAGCACAGCCTGCTCTGCCCACAGCCACGGAGCTCCGACAGCCACTGCCTGAGAGGTTGTCCCCGTGACCTGCCTCCCCCGGGTGTCTCCTCCTGCCCTCTTATTGTATGGAGACCAGCTTTTGTCACTTAAAGGTGTGATCAAGAGATGGAGGGCTTTTAAAAACACTGCTATTAAGAACAATAAAAATAATAGAGCAGGAACATATGTCTCTCCACAGGCCCATCACCTTCCGCTTGCTCGGATTGAAGTGTTTTGCCATCAGAGCGTGGCAGCATGCTGATACCTCACCAAAGCAGCAGAGCTGCTGGCTTTATTACTGTTATTAACCAGGTTTTCTAAAGAAAGGCAACAGCACACCGCATGTGGCTGCCTGTGTGTCAGCCCACCCTCATACCTTTTTAATCAGTCAGCTAATTTCAGCCCAGGTAGCTCAAAAGGTGGAGGCTGCCAGAAGACTCAGTTTATGCATGTGCCACTGGAACAGGCAGTGGGAGGGGGCAGAGCCCCAGTGACCGTCCTGCTGAGACAGGCTGTGAGGGCAGCTGTAGCCCCTTGCTAGACACCAGAGAGCACCCTGGGAGATCATGCCCCAACTGGGCACATGCCCCGCCTCATACTTTTTAAAACCCCAGGGAAACCTATGGGGCATGGGGTTTTTTAAGCTCTGCTGCTCAAGGGAACATCTTGCTGGTTCCCTGGTCCAGGATGGAGCCAGCAACAAGTTATAGGACCCAGGGGAGTCTGGGGCTAATTTCTCTGTCCCTATTTGTCCTGCTGGAAGCAGGCAGTTCCCAAAGCCCCAGTGGGAGATAAGTGCTAACGCATCCCACGTCCCAGAGACTCACAGCTCCTGAGGGCTTTTTCAGGACCTCCAGACCAGGCTGGCTAAACAGGGAAAACTGGTCATCCTGACCCAAACTCAGCAGCTGCACAGTGCTCCTCTCCAGGGAGTCCTGGTTCGAACAATCAGTCAGCTATCTCCATGGTCATTCCTCCAACCCCACACAACTCAGCCCAACTGCTAACACCGCAGTTCCCAGTCAGACCTATTTGGGCACTGGCCCTCAAAGACTTTCCATCTCATCTCTCCATGTTCTTCAATTAACTATCCCCAAGGACTGGTGGTTTTCCCACAGGCTGCTTGGGGAAACGTTTTCTTTTCTCTGGGGAGGTCAGAGCTGCCCATCTCCTTTGACAGCCCAGGG
>NW_010416430.1:24794-29909 GCF_000710305.1 Buceros rhinoceros silvestris | reverse complement strand
AAAGAGCAGGGATATGAGCCTTCACACACAACCACAGGCAGTGCTGCATGCACAGGAGCACAAGACCAAGGTTTCATTGCCTGGGTGACATCCAAACCACCATCCATCACCCTGGCACTAACCCAGGCAAGCAGCCACACTGGGAAGCACAGGGAGGGTTTCCCATGGAAAGCTGAAGTCAGTCCAAGCCATGAGCACAATTCAGCCAAGAATCCTTGCTCCTCATGCTGCACAAACCTGAGGAGCCAGGAGATCTGTCCATCAGTTACCTGGAGCTTACATGTGGTTTAGTCTGTCACTTCAGCCCACTCCCACACAGCTGTGACCAGGCTTCTCACTACAAGATCACTCAGTTCAGCAATACACGTACACAGTCTCTTAGCTAAAGAGTAGGTCTGGAGCAGTTTGTCCTTGCTCATATTTTCTTCCTTCATTACTAAGACAAATAATCTGTTTAAGTAAGCAGGGGGGCATTACTCTTGCTACTTTACATGCTTCTTGTTGAAATCAAGATAGCCCTGATATGAGTCTGTGTGAGGCAGATTAAGACCTGCCCCTCCTCTAGCAAAATCTCAGTTGTTATTGCCATGATTTAGGCTCTTCTGTCCCCTCAGTGAGGGCAGGAAGGGACAATTTCACCCTTTCCAGCAGTTTGATCCCTGACCCACATCAAACTGGTGTGTGCTGTGCACAAACAACAGTTTTCAAGAATTGACCAACTTCCTTATGGTGAGAAACCGTAAGTGCCCAAATCACCTCTGGGGTGGAGCACATGCCAGCACCAGGCTTTGGGAGTGGTGATAAGCAACTATAAAGCAAAAGGGATGGGTTCTAAAGATCAATCCACACCAAAGACTTAAAACTGACCTGAACTCCTGGCCAGGGTTTAAACTGCAGAGCAGCACACCCTTAAAGTAAAGTAAAGCAGCAAAATAAATGACATCAACGAAACAGTCACACTCCCAGCATCTCCAAGGTCAGGATTTTCACACCTCCCTCTCCTGTGTATTGGCTTTCAGAGTCCATTTTTCACAGGTACAGTCACAAGCCTGTCAGAAAAAAAAAAAAACCCAAGCAAAAAACCACCACAAAAACCAGGGAAGTGACTTCAACCATTGTCATTCGCTGTCATCTCCCAGCAACAACCGTGTCTTCTTCTCCTGGCTCCCCTTCCACCTCTCACACACAGCTGGCAGAGATCTGCTTAGGAACAAACAAGGCTCCCTGCAGTGAGGGTTGCCTGGGAAGGTTTGATGCTTCAGTCTAGCAAGAAGATGATCTCTTCACCTGCTGAGGTGGTGATTCTTGATTTGCTTCTAACCATCAGCCCTCAGACCCCCATCTGTGAAGACTGCTAGCCCTGTTCCAGGGCTGAGCAGCTGATGACAGTGTCTGGGCTGATGCCCAAGAGTCAGTAAGGCAGCCCTGTGTTTCCACACAGACCTAACCCTGGGAGGGGAGGCGGAATGTAAGCATGCGAGAAGACTGTCACCTTACCCTGTCTCACCAATCACATTAGGTGACTGAGGGAGGGTTTCCCAGGGGGTGGATTTTGCTCTAAGAGACCTTTCTGTGCCTGTCTCGGGAGGGAAATTAGCAGTTTGAATCTCCTCCAGAGATTTTTCTTTTTTTCCCATGAATACATGAATAATCAGCATAATTTCACGCCAATTGTTCTGTGTTTCTACACCACAGAGGTTCTCTGCTCCTCCGCTACCCAAACCCTCTGCTCCTTCCAGTGAAATTGATTAAGTGCTAAACCACAAATTTCGCCTCCCCAAAAATCATTCACACAACTCGTGTCACAACAGAGCCAGACAGAGGCAGAAGCACATCCTCAGAACACCACTGGCACATTAAATTTGAGCAGAATCAGCGTTTGACAAATTCCAGGAAAAACCTATTGAGAAGAGGTTGTAGCTGGGCATCTCTTCTGAGGTGGCTCTGAAAAGACTCCATCAGGTTACCCACATGCATGGTCAACCACACCTGCCTGGGGACAGCAGAATTTGTCACATCTATCGGTGTGTTTTCCTGATATTTTCAGCTGTTCTCTCTTCAGCTACTGAGAAATGACAGAGGAAGGACAAATAATTCTTCTGGCCTGTGCTGGAAACATTACCATCAAACACTTGTTTCATCTTCCAGATGGTTTGGACTACCTGTGTGCTCGGGAAAAACAGTTGCTCTCTATTGCCTTACTAAAACCATTCAAAAAACATATTGCGGGTGTCCATCCATTGCTTACTGGTCTCAGTGATGATGGGGGACCAGAAAGTTTTTCTCCAGAGCATTCATGTGGACTTAATACCAGCTCTTTGTCAATCCTAGGTATAAGGTAGGAAAACATGCTCTTTAAGCCATGAGATTTCCTCTAGAAAATTTTTAGCCAAAAACCCACAGACAAGATTAGGAAAAAAATCCCTGAGTAGATAAGTCCCACACAGCCATTGAGGAACTCAAGGACTTCAGTAGGTCCTAAGTATACGTGGCCAAAAGCAAGATGAATGTCTGTAACCCTGAAGGGAGACCTGTTGGATCAGCTGTTCATATTGCCACCAACCTTGGTGCCTTTGTGTGCCATCATCAGGGAAATAAAGAATAATAACTATTAGCAAGTGCATTCAGCGTGAACTAGTGATGCAGTGTCCCAAACAGAGGAAGGACTTCAGGACCTCTCGGGAACGGGGGAGCAGCAGCAAAGTTGTGTTCAGAGGAACTGTGATCCATACTGGATTGAACCAGGGGAGCTACAAGGATTTATGGTCTGTCACAAATATGGGACCATGGTTGAGTTCACTAACTCTGTTTATACCCCAGTGGCATATTGTGCTTGGCTTCATAGTCTTGCAGAGAAAGCAGGTTGGACCCTGCTCATATCACATGGGAGCCATCCTCATTAAACTCAAGAGAATCTCTCTGTTGCTGTCCAGGGATGCTGATCAAGGCTTCTGCAGCTGCAAGGTTGCCAGAAGGAAGCCCACTCAGAGCCATAGCCACTTACACACACAACAGGTCTTCTGACCCATGTCCTCTGAGTGCAAAACAGCGCTAGAGTTATTAAAGCACCAGCTGGGCTGCTGAAAATAAATCTCTCAAATCTATCTGCAAAGCTAGAGTGGTACAAGATGACTCTTGACTTCCTCTTAGGTGCCCCTCTGTGCTCTGAGGCACCTGCCACGTGTGTTTGTGGGCATATCCTCAAGCTGTGTTTACAAAGGGATTTCAGGCTCATTTAGGATAAGAGGTTGCTATAGAAACAGCAGATAGGAGATTGAGCTCACTGGGAGAAGGCCTGGACTCTGTTGTCTTAAACAATAGGAAAGCCCATCAGGGGAACACATCTGGCTGTACTCTGAGCGTGGAGCACAGTCTGTTTTAATGAACACATCCTCCCTTTGGGGAAAGTAGGAGAATGAATTCTGCAGCTCTCTAGAAGTGCAAGAAGGTCCAATATGCAGGAACACCAAGAGATACTTCCAGCCTTGAGGTGGGACCCAGCCAGCCAGCAGGGTCCTGAGATCAGCCAACGTGGAAGAAAGCTTCTATTCAGCTGAAGCCTGGGCTCATACCTCACCACTGTTGTCACCATTTAATGCCTTTGGGTAGCCTGTGATCAGGCAGATGGAGGTGTGGCTGATCACAGAAAATGCAGAGGAGCAGCATCAAGATTCAGCTGAGTGAGTGAAACCTGTTAGAACAAACCAGATAGGACAGAGCCACAAAGAAACCTGCACCAGAGTCATTACAAAGATGATGACCTCTGATCTGGGCAAGAGCCATTTCAAAATGCAAGCTGCAAACCAAGAAGATAGAAAGTCAGCCCCAGGGGCATATCTTCCCAAAGGAGGAATCTTACCATGGAAGTCAAGCCAAGACATTTTCCTGCTTGATGCTTGCCCCTTTTCTAGTTTCCTTCCACAGCCTTCCTCAAACAAGAGGGGGAAAAAGAAAATGCAAAACACACACAAAAAGCCATACCAAAAAACAAAAAAACGAACAAAAAAACCACACCAACCCCCCACCACCAGCCAGAATGAAAACCTTCCTGGAATAAAAACCTTCCAGAGAAAAACCTCTGTGCAAAGCTCAGCCAGGGCTCATCAACAAAAGGCCATGATTAACTGCTGAAATAGCAGGGCATTTCCATCACTAAAGGCAGAGCTACCACCCAGCCCTAAGAAAACCTCTTCACAATCAGCCTGTGTTGAAACAAACCACATCAGTTAGACACCAAGAATGAGTGTCCCTCCATGGATCCCTGTGGAGAGCTGATCTGATTATAGAGTAAGCTGGTGAGGCACTGAAAAGCACCCAGTGGGGGGCTGTGGAGAAGAATATCAGAGAGGACTCTCAGACCAGAGAGCCCCAAACTGGGGCTGATTTGCACAACTGGGTGCAAATCAAAGACAGTGCGGGGAGAGTCTGCCTTGAAAAAAGCTGCAGAAACTCCTATAAGCTGCCTACTGGAGAGGTAGGCTGGGAACAAGAGAACGGATGGGTTTGATGGGAGATGGAGATGGGCCTGAACAGCTGAGAACCCAAGGAAGGGCAGCTCCAGCTCCATTAAAACCTGGTGACTACAGCCCTAGGAAAAGAATCTTTCTGCACCTAAAGACACACCACAAACCCTTCAGATCCAAGAAGCATTTCCTGCACCCTGGATGACTGGAGCCTTGTCATGGTCACAGGGTGGAGGTGACATCTCCTCATCCTCATGAAAAGGCAGGGTAAGGCTGGCTCTGTATCCCCAGGGACTCTCTCCTCAAGTAGGCAGCCTGGCCACCCCACCACCTGGCAGGCAACAGGGCTTAGATGTAGCAGTCATCAGTCCATGTCTCACCAGCACCGCTAAGGTCAGCTCCAAGGAGATGCCTTTAGAATGAATTCACGCCCACAATGCACAGAAATCAACATACCACCAGCTGACCCTGAGCTGGACACCCCAGCACTCTTGTATGTTGTCACTTGCCCCTCTCCCCAGGACTATTTCCCAGGCAGACAGAATGTGCCTTCCTTAACAGCTGAGTCAGATAAACCCTTCCAGAGTCATAGTCATCCCACCTTCCACCCTCCCATACCCCCCCCCCCCAAAAAAAAAAAAGAAGCACATGT
>NW_010416430.1:15043-24737 GCF_000710305.1 Buceros rhinoceros silvestris | reverse complement strand
CCCCCCCCCCCCCCCCCCCAAAAAAAAAGAGGCAGAACTTGTGCACCCACATCATCTACTTCTGCTACCAGTGAGGTCTGAATCCAAACACATCTTCCAGGAGACCCCTAAGGTCTCCTCAAAAGGATTCGGCTCCACTGCCCACAAGCTTAGAGCTAAGCTCATGTGTAGGACTGGTGCTTTGGACGGGGTCCTCTGTTCCCCTGTGTTAGACACTCTCAACAGCAGAAAGGGCCTGGAGCTGGTGACTCAGAGCCCACCAGCTGTCATATGGCACAGCACAGTGCACAGTCCCTCCTGTCACACTGCAGCTGGGAGCTATGAAGAACCTTATGAGACAGGCACCACAGGGAAGCCATGCAAAATAATCTGCAAACCAACATCCAATAATACTGCCAGGGCCCCAAAGGGAATGAGGAAGAGAAGCAACCTGAAACCAACTGTCAAAACAATACACTCCCCAGTGTGGATAGGGAATAGGTTTCTCACTAGGTGCCAGAGTCACTGATTTAACCTTTCTGCTCACCCCTGTCTTCTTGCTTTAACAGCAAGAAAAAAAGAAGAGCAGAAAACAGAGTCACAGCATCCCCTGGAAGTGGGGATGAAAGGACACTGGAGGACAGAAATAGACCTGAGAGAAAGGCAGGTGCTTTGGGGAGCAGTGTGTGCTCTGCTAGGGTTCAGGACACGCTCCCCTTGGCCAGATCCTATTACAGGCAGCAGGACTCAGAGAACAAAGCCTGCAGGAGTCAGCAGGATCTTTTTCCCCTGTTACTTCAGGAATCTGAGACAAAGTCCCATTAGTGGAACATGTACTTTGTTTCAGTATATATACTGAAACATTAGTGGAACAAGAGACCCTGTAACTGACTGAGAGGTCTTGGTCTGCCTATGACACTCTCATCTTTCTACTCACACATCCACCTTTTTACGCAAAAGCTGAAGAGGTCAGTCCCTAATATCTTTTCCCTGCCTTAGGGGACACACAGCATTCTGGGCCAGCACAGAGCTCCGGAGCCTTGCGGGGCACATGTGGGAATGAACAAGCCCCAGCTGTGAGCAAACAGGAGGGCTGGGAGTCGTGACCAAATGGTTTAGGGACTCTAGCAGTGCCGGGCCAAGAGCTGGACTTGATGATCTTAAAGGTCTCTTCCAACCAGATGATTCTATGATTCTATGACCTCCGCAGCTCTGGGACAATTCCATGTACTGCAAGCCCAGGCATACACCCAGTCCTGTCAGGGACACAATGATCCATCAGGCTGGCCCTGTCCCCACACTTGACTCAGAAGGAAAATAAAAACTCACTCGTTCTTTCAGCTCCCAAAGAAGAATAACCAGCTTTGGAGGTCAAAGTCCAGCTCCTGCTCCCTGGGGAGAGGCAGGACAGCACCCATTTAACTGGTAAAAGGGGCTTAGCCAGAGCCATATCAGGTAATGGGATAAAAGCAACCAAAAAGAAAAAAAAAAAAAAAAGAGGAGGTGGAAGGACACTTAATCTCGGAGAAAACTGGGCTATGATTTCTTACATTTTTTATTTAAGAATAACCTAATTCACTGCTTTTGAATTCCTTTCCCCAAAAAGAAAAAAAAAAAAAAAAGAGGAGGGGGAAGGACACTTAATCTCTTCAGTAAGTACTCAAGCTAACACTTCTATTTATGCATTTGCCAATCACAGTTCAGTTGGAAACAGAAGCAGGCTGGGTGTCAGAGGGCAGCGAGAGCAGGGCTGCCTCTGGATGAAAGCAAGCTGGGAGCAGAGGTGGTCCTCAGAGCAGAACTGGATGCCCCATCACCTGAACAGGAGGAGTAGAGACCAGTGCTGATGACAGGTCTGTTGACAGCCCAAGGTGAAGCAAAGCGATAAATCAAGCCCAAAGAGACAAGTAAAAATAAATCTAAAGTAGCAAGGGGTGTTTCCAGATCTTTTTCTGTTAATAGCTTATTGCCAACCAGCAATAAAAGGGAGAGGAGAATTCACTTCTTATCATACCTTCTCAGAGGTGCTGAGTAGGGTAATGAAATAGAAGATTTGTTTCTGAGATAGATTCAGCAGTGAAATCTGAGCATCTTTCCCTGGATGGTTGGGAAGGGGAAAAGAAATAAATTACTACTATCATCTCCCAAAGTCATGGCAGAAATTGAGGTGTTCATTAAAAAAAAGGCGGGGGGAGGGATGTTTCTGGAATAATTCATCAGTAGGACTGGCCATGCTGACACGTGCCAGGCAAATTCATCCCATGGGAGGCCACGGCAATGAGTAACAGGAGGTTCTTCGTTTTTTAGCCACTGTTTGAAATAAAACATTGGTTTTGGGGCAATACGGTCTCTCAGCTGCATTAAATGCCAATGTTCAGATGCTCCCAGTGGGCCGTATTTTGCACAGTCTGTATA
The DNA here is from genome assembly GCF_000710305.1 of Buceros rhinoceros silvestris. Taxonomy (NCBI): domain Eukaryota; kingdom Metazoa; phylum Chordata; class Aves; order Bucerotiformes; family Bucerotidae; genus Buceros; species Buceros rhinoceros. Next base: position 22,343 of record NW_010416430.1, on the reverse strand, counting down.
GACAAAACGCACTGTACACCTGCTGAGTTGGAGCGTGGTACAAGCAGCAAACAAAGCATCTCTCTAGGGAATATCTAGATAACTTTGCCTTCACAGTTCTCTTGCCTTATACCTCACTGCTGAGGCTACAGGTGAGAGAAGCAGGTACAGTCCCCGGGATCAGTAGCTTACACTGCACTGCAATGACAGCTCAGAATGGGAGCCTTGGGGTGCAAGGTCCTCAAAACCATCCAGACCTGGAGACTGGAACAAAGCACCCGAAGGACCAAAGGAAGATAAGAAAGGTACTACTGAGCCCACATGTGATAAAGCTAATCCCAGTCCTTTTGCTGGTTGTGAAAAATGGGTCCCACCAACAAGAAACCTCAATGTACATGAAGAGATCTTCATACTCTGCAAAAATCCCCTCCTGCTAACCTCGGTCACCAGAGATGTCCCCAAAGGCAGCAAGGAGGCTGTGCACCGCAGCCCACAAGCACCGCACAAGTGTCCATCCTCACACTCCTTAGACAAGCATCATTAAAATTCATGATGATCTGGGCCCCATTAAGCCCAACTCCTGCCAATCCCTTCTTATCCTAGATCAAATGGCCTCTTTGGGCCCCAGCTGACGGCAGCGACACTGCTCTTCCTGTCAGCCTTGGACAGGTCTTTAACCTTTGGTGCGCCTCTCCCCTCTCATGCTATATTACAGGTTACTCTCCTGATGAAATGTGTGCTGAAAAGCCCATCTGTCTGCCTGCAGGACAGGCAGCTCTTGGCAGATGTGTGGCCAGTGTCCACACTTTCCCATCATGTCCTGTCTACCACAGCCTCTTGGATATTAAAAATCACCTGGAGTGATGATCCCTCACCGGTCTGTGCCCCCTCCTCCAGTCTGTCACCGCATAAGCTGCTTGACAGGTGATTATTTGGTCACTGAAGCCAGGGAAGCTGTGCTGAAGGAAATGAGTGTTTCCTTAAATAAACACGCAGGCTGAATTAGGAAAGGTTTCTTGCTGGACAAGCAGGCTATTCTGGGATAGCATCGCTAAGCGGCATTATGGCTTTGTGGATAGACTCTGGCTCTGGGCGGCTGGCCTGCTGGCCTTTTTCACTGCAGATGGTCACCCCTTGTTCCTTCCCTGAAGCAACAAAGCACAGCTTAGATTGAACCGTGGTTAGGCTCCTGCCGGCCCAATGCCATGGTTTCTCCATGCCTCTTGGTACCACATGTGATGGTACAGGCTTAGGGCTCTGGTCAAGTTAATGAGCCCATTCAGGACTGTACTGGGTTTATCTGCCAACGGGCTGCATTTGTCTGGCATCACTCATCCATGCAGAGATCCAGACTTCAGGAGACCACAAGACACAGTCCCTGGGTTGGGGTATCAGCTGGGACACCAGCAGAGCAGATCTCCTCTCCCTGTATTGAGTACTAATTCAGTGTCCCTCTTCCAAGAAACACACTTTCCCGCTCCCCACCCCCTCCCCCACACACCCACACCCGCCTTACTGCTTAAAGGCACCCAAGACGAGCACTTTGACACTTACTAGGTCTCCCAGAGCCAGATCAAAGCTCTCAGGACTGTGATGGGATGGCCCTTAAGAGCAGATCTTCAAAAGCTTCCAGTTATGAAAATTCATTGCCTGACCTATGTTGGAGTTTCTGCATCTCCAGGAACCATCTCCAGGAACCATTCAGTGTCATACAAAAGGGCTTGAGCTTAGGTTGTGTTTACACCCAGATGCCTCAGCAGGACGTCCCCACCACTAGCTCAAAAGCAGTGTGGAACCATCCCTGCAGTTGGTGAGCACCTCACTGTCTTCAAAATAGCCATGAGGAGACATGCAAACATCATGTCACCCTCTGGTTCTTTGCTTAATGATGCCTCCAAACCAGATTTCACTGGGACACAAGTACTGGTTATGCTCATCAAAGCCCCTTGACAGTCCTGGCTGTCCTTGCTCTGGTAAGGCACCCTCTTCAATGCCATCCCTCAGAAAACCCATATAATAGAGAAGAGTTGAGAAAAAATCAAGTTCTGCATGTTTTTTTCAGGCAGCTTGGCATTTAATAAGTATGCTCTACAAAAGGCCAATTAGATGCATGCTACTGCTGTGGCACTTTGTTGAGTATTTAGATAACTAATTAGAAACATGGTTACTACAGGGGAATTCTCTTCTGCCCTCATGCACTTTAATTGCTTGTCCTCCGAGACACCGAGGAAAAAGGAGTCAGAGAGTAGATGGCACCTGAAAGAGTAACAGTACAAGACCGTGCCCCCATCTGCCCATCCCAGTGATCAGCATTAATGCAATGCTGTAAATTTCTGCCTCGACTAGCCCACAGCTTGCTGCAGGGACAGCAGGACTGCTGAATGGTGTTCACAGCAGGTCTGACAATCCCAACACATCTCTGCGGGAAGTGGGGACATACCAGCCTCTTCTGCAAACGGGACCCAGCAGCACAGTGGTGGTCAGGCATGGAAGATGCTACTAGCAGGAGCAGCGGTAGATTTTGAAGTTGGATGTGAGCTGGGCATCCAGGCGTAAAGCACAGCAGCAAGTCCTCTGAACTCACTCCACGCCAGATCATTCCCCATTACTCGTATCTTGCTCAAATCCACTGAGTTGGTTTCACTGGTTGGTTTTCTGCACTGTTGGTTGTTCCCTCCTCTTGGGAGAATTTCCTTGTCTGATGCAAATATCTTGTTCCTTTCCAAATGACTATGACATCTGGAAATAATCCTCTGTGTGAAGCAGAAGAACTGATAGCCAGAATTAAAGAAGGGTGCTGGTGGGGTAGAAATCCAGCGTCATCCACTGCTTGAAACTTTGACCTGCTTGTGCTCGGCTGTCTACTTCTTATCCTCCTCCTGGCCGCCTTAATCAGATAAACTTCACACTCATACTGTCATATGGTCAAAAACTGTCATTATTTCCTCTGCCAAAGAAGTCTTCTTGAAAACTGGTAGAAACCAGCCAGGAAAGCAAAGGCAAGGGGAATAATCAGCACTATTTTTCAGACTAGGGAAATCAAGAAGTCACAGGGGTTATGAGTGGCAGAGAGGAAAAGGGACCATGAGATACGTGTCTTTCCAAGACTGTGACTGTATCTTGCAGCCTCTAGGAGACAAGCTTAGAGCATCCTGGTGCTTCTCTGGCCCTGTTGCAAAGCATTTCCCTGTGAGCAGCTCACTACACAGGGAAGGGGTCTGAGAGATGGACCCACAGCAGGGCTGAGAAGCTGGATGACAGCAGGACTTGTGCTTTGTCTTGAGGTGTAGCCCATCCTTGGGGACAGGTTTCCCCTTGGACAGCAACACATCTCTTCCTCTCCCTCTTCATTCTTGCCCTATCGTTCACCTTTCCATTTTTCCTCTCCCCCTTCATCCCCCAATAATCTCATTACTTAAATTGATGTCAAGCTTTTGCTAAGCATTGTCACCTCTGTTCCCTGGCTGGGCTACAATTCTACTCCCAGTGTGAAGATACTCAAGAGCACAGCCATATCAGCATGAGCATTGGTGGAATCTTTATCATTTGGTTTGGAAACTTCTCTCTGGGGGCACCAAGGGCTTGAAAGCATGGCCTTGAGCCATGAGCTGTTCCCACACAGCAGGATCCCAAAAGTATGAAAGAAACTGTCTGAAGGCAACTGGTGAAATACAATCTCTGCTTCTAGGAGAAAACCCTCTGGCTCAGAGCAGGGTTCAAGTCTCCTAGGGCTGGGGCAGCTTGGTCTCAGGTGAAGAACCGGATTCATGAGGACTACGAGTTTCTTCTGTGGCAGGGGTCCTACTCCCAGATCTCTGACTGTGAGCTACTAGCTCACAAGCTGCAGACCTGCATGCCCATCACAGCTGGCTGCACATCCCCTGGCAAGCGCCAGCTCTCTGAGCAAACCTGGAAGAAAAGAGGCATTACATAAAAGACAAGAAGTGCTACAAGGGAAAATATTAAAATGAAACATTTAGAGCTGCCTCTTTCTGTTGTGTCTTTCCCCAAACCATCAGCCCAGTCTCTCTTGCTCTGCGCTGCAGTTGTGACTGGCTCTGATTGATTGCTCTTTATTTCCATATTAAGCAAGGCAGTTGGGAAATGAACACTTCCCTTTGCCATGAAGCCCCATGTATAGTTTTTATTAAAAGGTCATTAACTTGCCTTTTTTTTTAATTATTATTTCTCCACTCCAAAGTCTGGGGTTTTTGCATGCCATTAAGAGAAACATAAGAGAGAGTTTTAACAGTTATGAAATTCCAAATTACATTAAATAGATTCTGGATGTTCTTAACAGAAGTCTGTCATGTTGACAAACTTGCTACACCAACCATTGTGCCAAATATTAAGTCAAAGTCCTACTTGAATCTCCTATGTCAATGCCACATGGAATCCCACCAGGTCAAGGAATGGTCCCACCTGGTTTTCCTCAGTCGATACTCCACTGAGCTGCTAAGATCAGCTGCTCAATGAACCAGAAAGCTGCAGTTACCCAGCTCGCCTGACAGTCCAGCACAGGCCATCTTCTGTATCAGTCCCTGCTCTACAGACCAGACTTTCATTAGTCAAATGTCTGTCAAGATGCTGGGTCTGATGGGCTTTCTCTCTAGAGCACTAGGCAGTTTCCCTCTCTGGAAAGAGCTGCTACTCATACCACCCCACAGCAGATGAGTGCAGGACAGCACAGAGCTTGTGCGATTGCTTCAACAGAAGGTCCTTCCATCACATAGGGAGATTAGCTCTCTGCCTAATTGGAAAGCTCAGTGGGGGCTGACAAAAACAAATAGCTGCCCCTTAACACGCCTGAGCACTTTGCTTCTTCAAGGAAGCCTCAGCATGCAAATGAGCTCCGTATTTACATCTGTCATGCTTGCCTCCAGAGCTGCACTGCACACACTTGGATGAGTATAACAAAAGGTCATCTGGTCCTGCTTCACAGGGAGCACTGCTGAAGGGCTCTGAGGCTCAGCACTCCTTCATGCATGAGCATCACGGAAAGCCTAGACATGTGTGTTCAGAGAAGGAGGTAATACACACTTTCATCTCCTTTTTCCCCAGAGGAAACACTGCCAACAGCCTTAGAGATGCAGGTTAGGAACCTTTCAGGGAAAAACATTACTGCCCCCCCACACCTGCTTTCTACACAGGGAGATGTCACCTACCAACAAGGGCAGCTGAAAGAGATGCGTGCCCATACCTCAGCCTTCCCAGCTCACAGCTGAGGGTATTTGCTTGCAGAACAACATCCAGCTGAGAGCTGCAATTCTTACTCATCTGGAGGAGGGGGCGGTTAGTGATCCCACCGACAGGTGAAGGCATAAAGGCACGAGCCTTTCTTCCAAGTACGAGCACTAACAGCAGTGTGGGTAAAGGGTTTACTTCACAGAACTTCTAGAAATTCCTTTTTTTTCTCTCTCCTGTTTCAGCTCAAGACCAAAGAGCAAAATCTCAAGCTTCTATGAATTAAAAATTAAACAAAAGAAGAATAAAACCACGTGGTTTGGACCAATTAAAATGTTTTGTTTCAGTAGCTTCTAAAAGTACTGTTAATAGTCCGCTTAAATTGCAGAACAAGGAAACTGAAAATCTTGGTTGTCAAAGTGGGACTTCTCAGGAATTTGAGGGCTCTTTTTTAACTGAGACAATTGTCAAAGCACTTCTGTTTTTACCTGCAAAAGGTTTCAGCTTCGATAGATCTGCTACATTTCTGACACAGAGACAAGGAGAGAGAAAGGCACGGCTGCCCTCACCATTTGAATCATGGCCCAAAACTGGTGGGAAACCAAGGTTGCATCCAAGGTCACTCACTAAATCACCATCACATCGAGGGTCTGAAACTATAGGACCAATTCTGGATCCCCCACTGGTTTTTGCTATTGCCTTTCATAGCACCAGGGTTTCACTAATGGCTTAAAATCTCCAGCCCATCTTTCACTCCAGGATCACATGCAAACCACATTACCTCCTTGGGAGATTAATGGGAGCATATTGCACAGGAACTGGTGGTTCCTACACCATTTGCACTGCTGATCCAGGTGCTTTACTCAGCATGCTTTATGATCACTCTACTTGGGCAGCTTGGACATGACTGGAATGATAAGCAACCACCTCTGCTTTCTATGGCAGAAGAGAAACCTCCTCAGCACTGTTTTTATTGCTAAGGCAGAGCAGAAGATACTGCTGCTCTTCACAACATCAGCTTGGAGGCTTAAACACCACTTCAACAAATGATGCTTTGACAGCTGAGTGAGCAAGCAGCTCCGGGTATGGTGAGATCCCCGAGCAAGCAGCAGACTAGTGATCGCTTAGGAAGGGAGCTGGAGAGAGGCTCAACAGCAGCAGTGGCAGAAAGAAACCTGCAGCTCTGAGGTCTACACAAAGACAGTGATGACAAGAACACAAGAAAGTAGTCCCCAGGGCTGCCGTAACAAGCACACTTCCACACGAAAACCAGTAGAGCTAAAAAAAGGAAAGACGCCTCCATGAGCCACCTCAGCTACCTCCTCATGCCAGTATTGGGAAAATAGCCTCAAAAGGGTTTGCATGAAGGCAGAAACAGTCCAGCAAAACAAGAAAAGGGGTTTCTAGGATTCCTGACAAAATCCTGGAAAGTGACATAAAAATCCTAGAAAGTAAAAATTTTCCTAGACAGCAAAGAATTCTTCCTACAAAGAATCCTAGAAAATGTTGTGAAAGCATTTGTGAAGGTCCTGGTAAGCACTCTAGAACATTCCTGGAAAGCAACGTGAGAAATGGCTTGAAAACAACACAGGACATTCCTGAAAGTGAAAGGGGAGATTTCTAGCAAGCAATGTGGAAATACCTAGGACAAAACTTACCGAGTCCTGGAAAGCAATATGAGAATCCCCAGAAATCATACCGAGAAATTCCTTGGAAGAAACACAAGAAATTGCTGGGAAGAACCCTGGGAAAATAAAAAAAAAAAAGCAAAGGAGAAATTCCAGGAAAGGGAGGGGGACATTCCTGGAAAACATTCTGGGACATTCCTAGAAAGCAGAGGGGAGATTCCTGGAAAGCAACCACAGCAAGGAAATGCCTAGAAAACATTGTGGGTATTTCTAGAAAGCAACATGTGGAACTCCTGGAAAACACCTGAGAAAAACCCTAGAAGGCTAGAGGCAAATTCTTGAAAAGTATCCTGAGAAATTCCCGGAAAGCAACATGGAGTTTCCTATAAAGAACTCTGGAAAATGCCAAGAAAAAGTGTGATGGGGTCTTGGAAAGTGCCATGGGACATTCAGAGGAAGTAAAGTGGAAATTCCTAGAAAGTATCCTACAATATTCCTAGAAAATGATG
>NW_010416430.1:14615-14916 GCF_000710305.1 Buceros rhinoceros silvestris | reverse complement strand
CATTCCTGGAAAATGTCCGGAGATATTCCTAGAAAGCAATGGAGAAATTCCTGGGAAGAAATGAGGGAAACTCCTCTAAATCCCCCAAGGAAATTTCTAGAAAGGGATGTGAAGATTTCTGCAAGCATTGTGGATGTTGCTAGAAAGCTCTGCTGATGCTGATTTTGAGGGGAAGAACATGTGAAGGATGCAACAGACCTACACAGAGCATCAGGGCAGGTTGAGAAAGGCATGATACCCTCAAGATCCCAGGGGTGCTGGAGGTCAAGGCAGAGGAGCAGCCCTCAACCTCAGGAAGGTC
>NW_010416430.1:0-14427 GCF_000710305.1 Buceros rhinoceros silvestris | reverse complement strand
TGTCACCTCAGAGCCCCAGGTTCACACATGAAGGCACACAAGGTCACATTAAGTCTGCCCACACCAGTCCTGATCCACATGCAATCTAGTCTGCTCATTGAAACACTCAATGATGGATAAACTCCCTTTTCCATACTAAAGCATCTCTGTACGTAGCTCTCCCTTCTTCTGGGAGGGCTTTCTTCAGTGTTCGGCCTCAACCCCTCTACTTCCACTTTCTCTTGGTCCCCTCAGGCACTGAAAAGGATGTGTTCCTGGGGTCATAGGATAATTCAAGTTGGAAGAGAGTTCAGGAGGTCTCTTAAGTCCAACCTCCTGCACAAAGCAGGGTCAGCTCTGAGGTCAGACCAGGTTGTTCAGGGCTTTGTCTGCTCAGGTCTTAAAATCCTCCAAAGACAGAGACTGCACAGCTCTTCTAGGCATCTGTCCCACTGCTTGATTGTCCTCACAGGAAAAACGCCATATAAGAAGGATATATATACGTAACCTCTCTTGTTCCAGATGATGTCCACTGCTGCTCATTCTCCCACCACGCTCCACTGTGAAGAGCCTGACTTTGACTTCTCCATAACTTACTCACAAAAGCCTTCTGAGCATGTTCACAGCTGTCTGCGCTGCCCGCACAGCCCTCCCTTCCTCTCTGGCAGATGATGGACCCATCTGCCCAATTCCCTTAAGACTAGCAGGTTTTTTTCCATGTCTTCTTCAGATGCCGTTTCTTAGCCCATTCTGGTCAGGAGGAAGAAAAGATCACAGGGAAGTTGTGGCATCACTTTTATGAGTCCCCAGCTGACCAAGCTGAGCAGGGAAAACTCTCTGGGAGACAGCCTAGCAATTATCTGCAATAGGCCTCCGCGCTTCTGATTGACTTCCCTTTGCTTTCATGCCTCATACTTCAAACATCGGGGATGGCAAGGCAGGGGGAGGATTTGACTAATGGAATGAAATGAGAACTCCAAAAACCACATCTGCCTCATCTGGAAAGCAGAGCATGTCTCGGTCTCCCTGCTATGCTCAGCCCTCAGGTTGTTGCCTGCACACTCAGGCTTACCGGCACAGACAGTAATTGTTTGTAGATGATTGTGAGGTGGAGGAGGCAGCACCCATGCCACTTGCTGAAAGCCTGAATGCGATGTGACCTCAGAAGGTGAAATCCACTCTTGGAGGGTCCTCTTAGGTGGGCAGAGGGACCTAACATGTCCTAGGAATATGAAGCTCATACCTCTGCCATTGGCCCTAGGCAGGTCCTTCGACTGGTTTACGCCTCAGTTTCTCCACCTGTCCCTCTTATCCCACCCACGTTTTCACTGGGAATGACTCCTACTACGTCGAAGGACCGTGTCCAGCACAACAGCCCCTTGATCTTACCCAACTACCCAAATAAAACAGGCCTAGTTCCGGTTGCTGGCAGGTGGCTATGATACAGCCCACATTTGATGGTCTAGCCAAAGCTCTTCTCCTCAGAGCCTGGTGGCTTCATCCATATTGCTGTATGGAAGCAGATCCTGGCCCGTCTGTCCCCATAGCTATGCCCAGTCACTGGCCAGAAAGGGGTTAACTGGCACGGACAAAAGCAGTGCTAGGGAGCATGCTAATGATGAGAGGATGGACCAAAGTGGGACACAACCCTTGCTCTCTTAGGCACTGGTGTAGACATGGCCACCTTGGCCCCTCTGAGGCAACCTCTACCCTGCGGGGGTAAAATCAGACCCACACAACCCTTTCTGCCCACGCTGTTTAGCTCAGGCTACAGGTGTCCAACTTGGGCTTAGGAAGAGCTGAGCTGAAGTCACCTCCCAGGGAACTGGTTTCAGCATCCCTATGTTTAGACTCACCCACACCACCTGCAGAGCTCGCCGGGCATCTCTGTGGGGCGGCGGCTGCTCTCTGAGGGAATTCCTGCTCTCACAGAGTGCGGGTTTCTGCCTACAAGACGACAGCTGCTGCTGGGGCAGAGCCATGCACACCCACATGCTGGCTGAGTAATGAAAACAAAAACGCCTCACTCCTACTGGATGCTGTTTTATTGCCTGGCTTCTGGTCGCTGCAATGTGATTCACTTCTAGGGGAGGCCACCCAGCACTTCTGTTGCAAAGAGAAGAAATGATTGCAGAGCCCGAGCTGCCGTGCAGTTGGGAAAGCAGATCAATACCAGTTTGGCAGGTCAATCACTGTCTTGGGCAAGGGAATTCTAGCTGGAAAAACTCTCCTGCTTCTGCTGGGTCATTAGTAGGGCCCCCTATTCTAAATCAGGGCCTCCATCTAACAACAGTGCTCTACTTGATTAATGCTGATTAGCCCTGCTTTGCTTGGTATGTTGATTAAAAAGCAAGGTTCATTTCCCAGGTTTCCTTCCCAATCATATTCCCTAATTTCTTTTGGCACCTCCACAGCCTCTTAATTCTTTAGTCCTCCAAGAAGCTCATCAGACAAGGACAGTGCTGAGGCACTAATAAAGAAAGGTCAGATGTGAATTATACCCAAGGGGAAGATCTCTCCTGTGCTACCCTAAGTGGTAGGCTGGCTACTGGCATCTTCACCTTTAAATGTTGCTTACAGATAACTTCAAAGGCAGATAAAAACCCATCGTCACTCAAGAGTTCTCTACATAACAGCAGAGCTCTGGGCCTAATCAGACACATCTGCTTAGTTCCCACCAACTGTAGAAGCAAAGAGACCCGCATTGCCTGTTCTCCAAATTATCAGCTAAATTGCTGTAGAAATGGCTATATAGGTTTAGATCAGTGGCCCACCCAGCCGGCTCAGTGGCCACAGCAGATGCATAAAAATCAGCAGAAGCAGGGCACGTACAAAGTGGCCTTGACTCAGTCTTCCTAGCTTTGGTGATCTGTGGTACAAGGGTCTTCATCAGCCATACTCAGCTCACGGTTCTTAACATCCACCAATACTTAGTCAAATCCTTCATGAACTCATGCCAGCCTCTGCAACATCCTGTGGCAACAGGATGGGCAACATAATTGCACTTCATGTGAAAAAGTAGGTGCCTGTGTCTATATCCAAACTACTGCTTGCTTGCTTTCAGCAACACCTAGTCATAAGAAGGGGCGGCAATCCTCATCTCTGAGCTCCGTACTGTCTGTGATGTGATAGGTCTCCATCACTGCCCCTTATCCACCTCTTGTTCTAGCCAGGAAGTCCTACCTTCACACAGAAACAATTTTGCAGCTTATTGGAAGCTGTTTCAATAAAACAACCAGGGCTAAAGAAAACACAGATCCTTCACCATAAGAAAGTGGAAATTCAGAGTATCTTTAAAACGCAACCAAGTAAATAATAATTTGGCACCGAGAGCAATGAGTTAATCTGGCATCTGAATATTCAGTGATATTAAATAAGCTGAAGAACTTGCCTCCTTCAGCTCTTATGTAAATAGAACTCATCTGTGATGCAGATTTTATTAATTAACTGGCAAATCGAGAAAACCCCAATAGGCTGTAATTGAACTTCACGTTGATGATAGATGAGGAGACACTTACAGGCCATCCGCTGTGTCTGCACAGTCACTCCTGGAGCTGCTGCCATCCCCATCCATCCTCACAGCAGAGACACTGCCCCGTTCTGAGCAGAATCAAGAAGATCTGAGGGGCAGATGCCCGGAGCTGATGGGATACCTGGCACGCTTGTCTCCCAAAGCACTCTCTGGCTGGTTGCATCACTTTGCATGACATCACCTGCCTGAAGCTCACAGGCTCTCTCAGGAGGCAGGCACTAGCCGCTGAACCTTTAACAGAAGTGCTCATAGCTCTGAGGGGACTTTCTCCCTAATAACCTCTAACATGAAGAGAGGACAGTACTTAGCCCCATCCATCCTCACAGCAGAGACACTGCCCCGTTCTGAGCAGAATCAAGAAGATCTGAGGGGCAGATGCCCGGAGCTGATGGGATACCTGGCACGCTTGTCTCCCAAAGCACTCTCTGGCTGGTTGCATCACTTTGCATGACATCACCTGCCTGAAGCTCACAGGCTCTCTCAGGAGGCAGGCACTAGCCGCTGAACCTTTAACAGAAGTGCTCATAGCTCTGAGGGGACTTTCTCCCTAATCACCTCTAACATGAAGAGAGGACAGTCATTAGCACCGTGGAGAGCTGGGTGGCTCAGATATGCCCGAGAGTCCCGGGCAACCTGAGAAATGTAAGATTTCCAGGTACCAGGGATGGTACACCCCAGTGATGATATACCCCATACAAACACACCCAAAACCAAATCCGAAGGCGAAGCACAGACTGGTCAGTTCTATCTGGGTCCCAGTGGTGACAGGGGAGCCTATGTGGGGAGAAGGCAGCCCTAAAGCCCCACAGGAGCACCATGCTGCCCTTCTCCAGCAAGGTGGCACTCAGCAGAACCCAGCAGGAAGGATATTAAGGCATTATTGATGTAGGGGAAGAAGGGATGAATGAAACAACCCCCTGCATGAGTGCTTTGCAATTCTTGGTGGGGAACTAATTTTGCTATTATTTTGTCAGAGAAACAGCACAGCGTCAGCAAGGTGCCCACCCCCAGAGCTGCTGAAGCCTGGGTTTATCTCAACACGGGAAGGGGAAGTGGCATTTGAAACACTGAGATGTGAGAAGAGTTTCATTATTGCTCTGGATGGCCCCTTCACTAGAGGAAAACATGGCATTTAATGAAGGGGGAAGAAAAGAGGAGTTCCCTGCTGTGCCTAGAAAGGCGTCTCTTTTCAGCTTTGCTTTGTTCCCCTTACTTATGGGAATGAGGAAGGCTGGACCTACCCATCCCTGCAGCACCCCATCCCTGGATCACCAAGATCTCCCCACAGACAGCACGCATGAGGGCAGTCCCTGCTGGACTCCCCAGCACTGGGGTTCCTCCCCGTGCCCACATTCAGGTGGTCAGAGGCTGGCCTTGTCTGTCGGCATGTGGTTCCAAGGTCTACTTCATCTCCAGCCACATGCATCCCAGGTGCTACACAGGCAGCAACTCAGTGCCATTCCCTTGTTATCAAGGAGAAACTGAGGCATGGCAAATGTGTTATCCACACGTAGCATCAAGTCTGAAGACGATTTTTAATTAAAGGGCACAGGGAACACCCTCCCCATGGCTTCCTTGCAAAATGCCCTCAGATTACAAGGGAAGGACTTAGTTTTCATGACTGGCTTAACAAACCCAGCATGGGATTCTCATGTCAAGCTAATTCTTCCCAGCTGGCACCAATTATTTGCCAAGGTAGATTTGCTCTCTCAGTTACACCCCACAAATGTTTCAGCATGGAAAGGCAGAATCTCTTTTCTTTCCCTTCCTCCCCTCCTTGTAATTGGGGATTTTTTTAGCAACATGTCAACAGATTTCAGGAGTAGAACTGGCTCGCATTCCCTTTGCTGGGATGACTCTAGCTCTGCTAGGAATTGAGATGAAAGGAAACTTGCTTTCATCCCAACATAAGCAGGCAAGAAGTGGAGCACGAACAGAGAGAAGACAAGCAGAGAAGCAAGCACTGATTTTATTCTGAGTCTCTGCACCTAAAGCTGTCCTTAATCACCACCCATGACTCATAGCCATTTCTTTCACTGGGAGCTCCAGACAGGGAAATTTAGTTTCAGAAACTCACAGGCACATTGGCTGGAAGGGACCTCTGGATGTCTCTAGTTCAACCACTCATAATTTGATCTCAGAATTTGCTCGGGATCCCTCGTGACCTGTCTTGTTCCCAAAGTGATGAGCTTTGAAAGCGTCCTGAGGGGAGAGAGCATCCTGCAGTGGAAAACATGTTGGAGGAAGAAGAGTAGTTTCAACGTTCGCCTACTCTTTTTGCTGCTCCAAAAAACTCCCCAGTCCACCTTCAGTAAGCCAGGTGAACCAGAGATGAACTCTGGGACCTGTGTGGGCCAGGACTCGTAGAGGACAGCAGAGGGAGGGGATCCATAGGATCTCAGGAGACTGAGTAAACCAAAAGGACAGGGGACAATGCTTGCAGAAAGCAGTGAGGTTCACGATAAGGTCAGGAGTGTGTGAAGGGTGGATAACCACAGAGTCAGACCATCAAGCCCAAACATCATCTGACTTTAACAATTTTTTCCTGCTTGATTCTTAGCTGCAGCCAGAAGCTGGAATGAGGTTTGCCTGAAGGCAGGATCTGAATCTGCTGTGAGACCCTTTCCCTGTTCTGTCTGCTTCATCCCAAGAGACAAGAGCCTTCATCCTGGGCCTTCATGCACTGTTTATAAGACTGGGGAGACCACAGCCCCTTCTCAGCCGCATCACTAGGACCTTCCAGTGACTTCCAAGCAAAGGAGCAAGTTTTCTTGTAAATTACATTTCCGGCAAGAATCTCTGTTAATTAAAGATTATGAAATGAATTTACCATTGCTTCAATTAAAATCCATTCAGAGCTAATACCTTCCTCTTTCCCAACGTTATTTATTTATTGAGGGTGGGGAAGGAAGGAACCGCGCTCAGAGTCTCCAGAAGTTCTCTGGATTTGGAACAGACTCGGCTCTGCCTCGTTACATGGAATAGGTCCCTGGAGAATGCAGGCTGATTGCAATCTAATTTATGGCATTCATCAACATATGAATTAATGCTGGGGTCTGAGATATGAGATCTCCCTATTTCCCCCTCTCTCCTCACACAGGCTCAGCAGCTTGGCTCCACTGACACGCTTCCTTCCCTCCCAGTACTGCTTCTTTACTTCGTTAAAGAAACAGCCTTGGCTTTGGTTAAGAAATCTCGTTTATAGTGAATGAACTGGGCATCTCGCCCGGCTTTCAGTGAATTAAAGTCAGCTGAAACCAAGGAGGATCTAGTCCCTGTTTTGAATCAGTTTGGGATCTGGTGCTCAGCTGCTGTGTGCCTCAGCTTCCCCATCTGTGACACAGGGATGCCGTTCCCAGCTTCCCTCTGAAAGCCATAGGGAGAATAAAAATACAGTTGTGCTCTGGAGCCCTGCAGGGAGGTTTGCAGCAGGCATTTGTGTGTTACCATTGCTTCTCTGTATTGTTCTTGGCTTTGACCTTGGACTGAGCTGAACTAAAGAATAATAAAACAAAGCCACTTATATTCCAGGTGCATGTTGGACACTTGTTAAAGCGAGCCTAAAACTGCAAAAGCTTCTGATAGCAGCCATTAACCCATACGGTGACTGGAAGCCCTGGAGCTGTTGACAGGGTTATAAATCATCAACAGCGGTGGATGAAGGGCCACGTGTCTGCTCTTTGCCTAGAGGCTGGCGCAGGCAGGACACGACAGCAGAACAAATCTGAGGTCAGAAAGTCGGTGTGCAGAATGGCTTGGGGCAGGGGAAGCAGGTCTGGGAACAGGATGAGATGAGAAGAGCAGAGTGCGTTCAGCCATTTAAAGAAGAGACTCCTGCTTCGTTGAGATAGGAGGCGATAGCTGCACAGGGTAACAGTGAAGACAGGTATAGTCTAGGATGGGAACTATAGGCCTGTGATCTCTGTTAAGGTCAGGCTTCCTCTCCTTGGGGAATAGCTCCACAGCCAGAACTAGTTTTGAGACAGAAATCTCAGTGTCTGTCCTCTCCCTCCTGTCAGATCACACAGTTGCCTTCAGCCAGGTCCCATTTTGGAGGAAAGATCTGTGTGCAATTTCACTGAAGCCCAGCACCACGAACAGACAGGCTGCTGCTCCACCTCTCACCTCTTCTTCCTGGTTGTCTAAGTGTGCATAGACTTAGTGGATGTAGCTTAGTTTTTTCTCTTCTCTCTGATAAAAGAAATAAAGTGTGTAAGGTTGTTTCTACACTAATCTATAGATCACTCTGTTGATCAAAAATATCAAAGAGTGCTCCAGGGAAGAAGGAAATAGGAAGCTCTCTGTGCTTGATGGGACGGAGCAAGACATGGATTCCAATCGTAGTGAAGATGACTCAAGCTGGATTGACTAGGAAAAGCTGTAAGCTGACACTGAAGGACAAGAACTGACTGCATAGCTCCTCACTGATGAGACCTCTTCATCTGTGGAACAGCAGGTTCAGCCAGAAGAACATGCAATGCAATCAACCTTTTGAAAGCCAAGATCTTTGGTGAGCTGTGGACTATCTGATGTGACATTAATGGACATTTAATACCTTCAGAGTAGTAAAGTGCAGGAGTCAAAGGACAACGTCCCTCTGCATTCAACAGCCTACACAACAAAATCATGCCTTGTTCACCTTTAGTCACAATTCAGCCTTCTCCTGGGGTTTCAACTCCTAGAAGGGAATATTTCCCTGGATAAATTACTCTTTGGTAGCATCAGGCAGTCAGACTGGAAAATAAAACATGCAGCACTTTCATCACAAAATAAAAAGATGAAAGGGCTGCAAGCATGCCTCTGGTTGCAGTGGGTTAAAAGTGGTTTCCATACTTGTTAAATACATCTTTCTGACTTTTGCTGGTTCTGCTCCTGAGTTTATCCCATCCCAAAGTAATCAAGCGTTTCGCTGCCACTGCCAATCACAACTGACTGCTGCTGACAAGAGAAGCATTGCCGCTAGAGCTGGAGCACCACAGGGTGCTCGAGGCAATGTCCCTGCTGAGGCACAGAGGGGCTCAGTTGGGGCCAGAGCTTCTTCACGCTCCTGTCACTCAGTCTAAAGGCTCCTGTAGTTCATGAGGAGTTGGCTGGTCTTGCCTGACCTGAATGGGGAAATGGGGTGCTATCATCCAGTTTTAACCTTCAGCTCACAAGGGCTGTGCCCACATCCTTCCCCCATTCCAGCGCCCATGTATCTATAGCAGGTGGATGTTCTCATCCGTGATCCACACATTGCTTTGCAGCACAGGGAAGGGAGTGTTACCCGCTTCCGTTCAGGACACTGTATCTGCTGGTGCTCACTAAAAGACAAACACAGGCTAACCTTCAGCCCCACTCTACCATCGGCTCCTTCAATATGAACATGCCTGGTGTGGCGGAGATGGCCAGGACGTGTCCCCAGGGGTTCACTTCCCACCTGTGAGTGTGGGAGCAGCCTGCAGACACAGTTACAACCCAACTAGGCAACAGCGTATGGATCAGGAATGCAACCCATCGTGTGACGCCGAGCTGAATGAGTGCCTGGGAACGAGCAGGTAAGGGTTATGAAAGGTGGTGGGGAGAGGGCACGGCTGGAGCACAATCTGCAATGCAGAAGAGAGCACTGCATCACCTCTTGGATGCAGTGGCAGATTAATCAGGAGTCACAGAGTGTATTTGTAACCTGCCTGGCAACCCAGCTGCATTTCGCACGCTCAACCCTACTCAGCTCGTCCTCCACACCTGAAATACCAGCATGACTGCACAGGTCCCATGTTAGAAGCAAGCCCTGCTCTGGGAGGACAAAACACTGGAGCAAGGACTTTGAGAGGGACGGAGAGCAGAGCTACATGCTCCTGTGCGGGTGTCGGTAGGGGAATGAGAACTGGCATTTGGGGAGGTCTGTTTCTGTACCTCTAGCTGCAGTGGGGAAGTACTTCAGGGGAGCAGGTAAGTTTTCAGTATTTGCCTCGCTCAGTTCCTTCATCTCTACCATTGCTGACATTTAAAGTTTCCTCCAGGTGTCAGCAGGTGGATGGACCCCTCAGTCCTGCCCTTTCAAACTCTCTGAAGACTCAGACAGGGTTTGCACCCATGCAGTTTCTTCTGCATTTTTCTTGAAAGAAACAGCTGGTAACTTTTCTCATTTTAGCTCTACACATCCAGTTTAGATGACAGAGAAGATAGAAAATGTAGAGACTGCGAACTTCTCCCTCCAGATCCCTTTGAGAGGCTCTGGGAGGCATCGGATGCCAATGGCCTGGCTCACATTCTCACTGAATTTCAGGGTAGCGAAGCTGTGAGTGGAGAGGGACATGGAAAAAACAGTACTTTTCCACCTGTTGGGATGAATCCTTCCTTTTGTGCTTTGCCCATATATATCAGATTCACCCACAGATAACACCTGCAAATAATTCTCAGCTATTTTTACCTGTTCTGTGGCCAAGCAGCATTTTCTAGGGATGCAAACAGGCCATGTGATTCATTCTTCCCATCTCACCTCCACGGCAATTAGTCCTGTTGGCCTGGGTTTGTTTATCTGGGAAATGCTCCTCTTCCTTTCACAGAGCAAGCTTTTCTTGCTGGCTATTTTCATGCTTACCTTCAGCCTCTCAAATCCATTGAATGAGACAAGCTGTCCTGAGACAGCAGGCAGAGTTAAAACCCCACTTTGTTTACCAGAGACAGCAGATAGGGAAGAGGTTTCCTAGGCATTGCACTTAATATGCCATGTTCATGATGTTATTTATTATTAGAATCTGGACTTCTTCAGCTTTGGGAGCATGAATAATGCAGCATCAAAAAGAATTTAAAAGGTGGCTTTATATATAGATAGATAAAGATAGCTCTGATTCATCTGCTAAAAACTGCTGCTGTTCCTTGTTTGTTTGTTTTTTCAAGCAGAAATTACTGGCCAAGAGAAGTGCCAGGAATGGAAATCCAGGAGATGCCTGTATTTCACAATTTCTTGTCAGGCAGGAAGGTTGCTGACAAAACTTTGGAACAGGTCTGGAATTTGCTTGGATATTAAGTCACTGCTCCAGGATGTAGCACAGCAGCTGTACACAGCCAGGCAGGCAGGCAGGGAAGAGCATCTGACCCATCCAGGGATGAATGAAGGTCAGCATGCCTCATCTGAGGGAAGGCTGCAGAGACTGGGACACGAGCTGCGCAGCCCCTGTGAGCTAGCGGCTGGATATAGATGTGGATGTCACCCTGCACAGCTAAAATTTGAATGGTTTGAAGAAGTCCTGTGAAGAGCATTTTATCTTCTGCCAAATGAGGGCATAAATCTTTGCATTTCTTATTCTGCTGAAGGGGTGCGGTGGCATCTTTGGTAGGGATCAGGGTATGGTGTTGGCAGCCAGCGCTGAAAAGAGAGATGCAGAAAACTCTTAAGACTGAAAAATGTTCCTTGGGCAGACAAATGTCTCACTCAAAAGTACGGATGGATGTATCGCTCCTGGTTATATTCTCCACCTGCTCTGGATAGCTCTTGGCCGGGCAGAGACTCAAAGGCTTCCTATGCCACGACACACTTCACAGCCATGAACTCCCACACTGCTCTCCAACCCTGCAGCTCAGTTTGCACCTGACAGTTGCTGCCACATCCCCAGCCTGTTGCCTCCATATCTCTTACGTGTCACAAAACAGGCCACACAGCCAGCAGTGGAGCTGGGAGCACAGTCAGGTCCCCAGCCATGGTGCAGCACCTGGGCTGGAAGTGCTTCACCTTGTGCAGAGAAACCCTGTGATCTTGTCCCCGTCACAGACAAGAAAACAGACTGTCAGCTCAGGGCATCAGTGGTGATGTGTCAGAGCAGTTTTTCAGCTCTGAGTGGACACCAGCATTATCAAAAGCATGTCCCAGTAGTCAGTTTGATGGAAGTAAAACACCAGTACTTTGACTGTAGTTATGTAGAGAGTAAGCCATAAAATAAAAATACTAAGGAAATAGCTGACACAAACACTCAACATCCATCATGAGGGACAAGATCCTTCTTGACCCACTCAAAAATTATTTGTTCTTGTTCCTAGAGGCCAAAACACCGCTCGTCTGCACGAGCTATGTATGTCATTGGATATGTGTGTATCCCTAAATTTAATTTGTCCAATTGCATTAGAACAAGCAGCTAATCTGAAATTCATTTTGCTCCCATAATCAACCCCTTTGCCAAATGGCATTTAGGCAGAACTAGGAGATTGTGATTTTTATTTAAAATGATTTATTGAAATCATTAGCAATGTTCCCTAAGTGGAATCCATGGCAATCCTTTTAATCTTCCCCCCATCACAGCAAATGCAAACATTTTTTTTTTAATAACAGAGAGTTTGAAATACAAGGTTATTAAAATCCACACTTTTATATTTCTCCATGGTCTCTCTCTCTCTGTAATGGGATGGAAACAATTGTAGAAATAAAACCTCTTTCAGACGAGAGATGCAGAGAGTGTATAATGAACAATGAAGCATCTTTTTAGTCACTTTGAACTGATATGGGTGTTATGAAAATGAAAAAGGCCAACTTTACTTTCACTGCAGGGAAATGCAAAAGGTGGAGGGTTGGGGGTTTTTTTTTTTATTACCCGAAGTCCCTTTAATGAATTCAGCGCCTGCAGCAGACCTCAGAGCTCCCCCAAGCGCTTTTACAGCCTCTTCCCAGAAGTGCTCAGCGGAGGTCTGGGAAACCGAGGGGGCTGCCCTCCATCCGCTGGAGCGAGGGCTGGGCTGCTGGCACCAGCTTTCCCCAGGCAAGCAGATCGCTGCCAGCTGATGGCTTGCTTCATCCTCCACGCACTGATTCACAGCCATGCGTTTCCCAGAGAGCCGGCTGTGAGGCGTGGGAGACAGAGCTGTGCCAGCTGTGCCAGCTTTGCCACAAGCCCCTGGCTGCGCGTAGCAGGACAGGGACCACCAGCATCCATGCTGCCAAGTCACTGGGCAGGGTCTGTGAGCGGGTCTCTGTGGGTCCCGATTTTCAAGGGTGCCCAAGGGCAGTTAACCCCCAACAGCCCCAGCTGGGCAGGGTGAACAGGCTCAGAAACAGCCAAGCACCACAGCTCCTTTGGCCGGCACTTGTGAAGCAGTGAGGAGGGCAAGATGTCAACCAGGTCTCAGTACGTTCTCCCTTTGTTTTTAAATGAGAAAAAACCAGTTGGCTGATGGTACAGCAGGAAAGAAAGGGCTGTTGTCACCCTGGCTTTAGGGGTGGGGAAGTCTCCCACCTGCAACGCTGTTCAGCCATTCATCCTCACAACTTATTAATTCCTCTGTTTGGGGTGTTTTGACCCATATCACATGAGGCAGAGACCCTGACCCAGCTCCCCGGGGATTCTAACCCAGGTCTGATTAAAGCACTTGAAAGTGGTGAGGACCTGAACACCTCCAGAGCCACAGCATTCCCTTTTGCCCTCGGTTCCTCTGATTAATACCCCCATGCACACACACCTTTGCAAATATTTTGCCTTAAACCACTCATCTTCATCCTCTCCTGGAAATAAAGTGGCACAGCGTGGTGGAAGCCCACCTGGGACTGTTGAACACAGAGCCAGACTCAAGGATGGCTCAGCCTGGACCCAACGCTCTCCCTTTCCCTCCGGTTGATGCACTGGTGCCATGGCAACTGCTAATACCAAAGAGCTGCAGGGAAGATACAGCTTCAGAGCAGCTTCAGTCCCCAAGGATCAGTTTGGGGATTGTCATCTCCTCCTGGGGATCCCAGCCAAAGGACGTGCCCCTGGAGCAAGGCAAAGCCAGACTGCACTGTGATACCCCTGCACAGAGGCCAAACCTCACCTTACATTGAAAAGTTTTTATAAAAAAATAATCTTGCCACAGTTTCCTTCTTGGAAGGATAAAATTTGGTGTGGGAGTCTGAGAGAGGAGATGTTTGTTCTTAGCTCCTGACTCCTGCCCTGGCCTTCAAAGCATCCCCATGGTTTCATGCTCTGTAGACAGAGGAGCAGCTCCATCCCCAGCAATCATGACGCTGGGGCAGGGGGACATGAGGATGTGTCCCATTGCAGGATATGTCTCCATGCAGCTGCCCAGATGTTCTTCTGTAACCAGTCACAGCTCTGTCACTTGTGAGAAGAAATTTTAGGACACTGTAAAATGGTCCCGGGGAACAGAATTCACCATGACCTAGACCATGCACACTCCAAAGGGGGCAGAAAAGATTTTTCCTTCACGTTTTCTTTGCTCCTGAGCTCTACAGTCTGTCCATCACCTACCTGAGCCCTGGTGATTTTATTGTAAGGGAGAGATGTTGCCATTTTATTCTCTACCCTTCAGCCCCCAGGCGGCTGGCAGGATCGCTGCTGGCTAGTAACACACACCCAAAAAAAGTTAATCTTTTGCTATTATTTCTCAGAAGCTCCATTTGGCTGCATTCAGGCCTAATGTGGTGATTTCTTTGCTATTTCTTACATGGGGGAAGCTGTGCCAAAAAAAAAAAAAAAGGTAGATGTGAAAAATGGAGCTGTAATTTATTTTCACCTCCAAATATAGAAAGACAATTTGCAACTCTCTAAGATTTCCTCTTCTTCCTCTTATTTAAATAAGTTCCAGTGCCTTCAAATCAAGCCAGCACCCCAACAAAAACCCATTGCCAACTCGGACCAGTTTCAAACCATGATCAAGGTGACCAGGAACAGGCTCTTACCAGTTTACACAGAGATGCTAACCAGGGACGGAAGCTGGCAAGGGAGATCAGCCCCGAATCCTCCAGCCTTTCTGCAAATCAGCCATCCCGCTGATGCCAAAACTTTGCGGGGCGGATGCTGGGGGAGAGCATGGCTGCGGGGAGCGCCGCTCCCCTGGGATGCCAGCAGCGAGGTTGATGATGTCCGCCCTCCTCCCGGCAGCGCCTGCGATTTGATTTCCCTCTGCCAGCGGCGCAGCTCCCAGACAAAGGCTGTGCACAGCGCTGCGGG